>NW_026127360.1:0-24286 GCF_022985175.1 Labeo rohita | reverse complement strand
TTTTGTTTAAGTTGATTTTGCTGGTATGAGGAAAGTTGAAGGAATCACGCCGGCACGCACAAAGAAAACATATACATTAGCGCGCCCGCCTCACTGTGTCACCACAGGAACACGACTGAAGTACAGAGTCTATAATTTACATAATAAATAATAGTGTAGCATTTGGATGCCGGTTTTGGTTTTTTACAGTTTTGGTTTTTTACCCAGGTAAGTTCATGTTTAGTTTGAGCAAACCCTAAGTTTTCAGGCTCAAGAAGGTGGATTGGTTTTCAGCAGGTTTCATCACCATAGTAACTTACGCTACACAACCACCCTGATCCGGAGCAGGTTTTATTCTGGGTTAGAGATCGCAAACCCAAACTAGACCAATCAGCTGTGAGCAAAGTGACATATATCTGATGAAATGAAGCCACTCCCCTGTGTCTCTAGCTCCAAATTAAAGAATTTTAGAAATAAAATTGCCCGACCTTTGCTTATTTTTTTTTATATTTTTTATTATATTAATTGATATTGTAATTCATATAACATATTCATATACATTGCTGCTCAAAAGTTTGGGATCAGTAAGACTTATATTGTTTTTTTTAAAGAAGTATCTCATGCTCATCAAGGCTGCATTTATTTGATCAAAAATACCAAAAAAAACAGTAATATTGCAAAATATTATTACAATATAATTTTTTAAATATACTTTAAAATATAATTTATTCCTGTGATGCAAAGCTGAATTTTCATCAGCTGTTACTCTTAAGTGTCACATTCTTCAGATTCTTCAGTTTTTTTGGAATCTGTGATTCTTTTGTTCAGGATTCTTTGATAAATAACAAGTTAAAAAGAACAGCATTTATTCAAGATATAAATCTTTTCTATAACAATGTAAATTCATGCTATCACGTTTTTATTAATTTAGCACATCCTTGGTGAATAAAAGGATTTAATGTTTTTCAAAAAAAGAAAGAATAAAAATTTACTGACCCCAAACTTTTGAACAGTGGTGTATATTGTTAGAAAACCTATTTTAAATAAATGCTGTTCTTTTTAGCCTTCTATGGATCAAAGAAGTTTTTGATCAAATAAATGCCGCCTTGATGAGCATGAGAGTCTTCTTTAAAAAAAAAAAGCATTACAGGTCTTACTTTCCCAAACTTTTGAGCGGCAGTGTAATTATTATATCAAGTGCCAATTCATTTTAAGCTTTGTATTTAAATTAAATCAAATTAAATATGATTAAATTCACATTACATATAAAGTCAGTCGTATTAAACATATTTTATGGCATGACACCTATATCTGGTAAAAAGACAGGTTTATGTATAGTTAAAGGGGTCCTATTCTCTTGAACAGAGTCTTGATTTTGTTTTGGGGGTGTACTAGAACATGCTTTCATGCTTGGTGGTTCGAAAAACACATTTTTTTAATATAATTTACATTATTACAGTTATTACAATTATTACATTTCTCCCAGCCTGGCACAAATGGCTCGATTAGTTCCTTCTGAAAAACGGAATGTGTTGTGATTGGTTAACTGTCCCACTGCGTTGCGATTGGGGAACAGCTTAGACAGTGTTTCAGTACTGTCACGCCCCTTGTCAAAGAAGTAAGTTCCGTGTACGACTGTTGGCACAAGCTAGATTAAAGTGATTCTTACGTTTTAAATATGGATATTTTACTTACAAAAACGCATCGATTCGCTACAGGAGGCCTTTATTAACCCCTGGAGCAGTGTGAGGCAAATTTTAATATAACTCTGCTTGTATTCGTCTGAAAGAAGGAGGTCATATACACCTAGGATGCATGGAGTAAATAATACACTACAGTAGTGTTGGGTTCTATCATTAGACTGTGAGATCACTAATATATGATATTATTGTGATAATGTATTTAATTACTTACATGATTAATTTTATTGCCCAAAACCAGCTCCAGCATAAGGCTAAAAGCAGCCTAACATTATCAGAAAACATCATCACTGATTAGCCTAGCCTATTCTAGTGCAAGTTTATGCATTTTACTTTACAGGACTTTACAGGCTAAGATGGCAGCAGCACGTGCATAGGCAGCGGCTCAGCACACCACGAATCGACTTTTCCTGTATAGCTTATTGGTAGTTTATGTTTCACTGAGTGTGACGCATGCACAAGCATATGCACAGAAATACAGTCATCACGAATTGATCGTCATTGGTCTTATGCCTGGAGACTGTATTTTTAATCAGGAAGACCCTATACATAACATACCACCGGAGCTTGTCAGACCGCCGGGGTCTCCGTGGATTACTCTCCCAGCCGGGAAGCAACGAAGACGGCACAGAGAGAGGAAACAGAAGCGAGGCTGCAGAGCTGCAATACGAACCAGGCTAGGCAGAAATCCACACAAGCCTCCACTGCCGAGCCTCTTCGTTACAAACATAAGATCACTTACCAACAAAATCGAAGAGCTGGAACTTATTACATCCACACAGAAATCCGTCCAGAACTGTTGTGTTTTTGTAATTACGGAGACTTGGCTAAATCCATCTATCCCAGAAGAGGCTATTCGGCTAACAGGCCGCGTAGCACACCGGGCTGACAGGACTTCAGACTCTGGTAAGGGCAGAGGAGGGGGGCTATGTGTTTACACTAATAACAGCTGGTGCATGAACGCTGTAATCACTGACACCTACTGCTCCCCGGACATGGAATATTTATCAGTAAGATGTCGCCCTTTCTATCTACCGCAAGAATTTACAGTTATTGTAATTACTGCTGTCTATATTCCTCCGGATGCTAATATCACAACAGCTTTAAGCTACTTGCTAACTGCCATTAGTAAACAACAACAGGCTCATCCAGACGGAGTTTTTATAATAGCTGGTGATTTCAACAAAGCAAATTTAAAAACTGTCCTCCCAAAATTTCATCAACATGTTAAGTGTCCAACGAGAGGAAAAAATATACTTGATCATGTTTACAGTAACATCAAGCATGGATATAAGGTATCACCTCTCCCCCATCTAGGACTGTCTGACCACATTTCATTGTTTTTGACTTCAGCATATAAATCGCTGATAAATAGGGTCAAACCATCTGTTAAAACGATACAAATGTGGCCAGAAGGGTCATCTGAGAAGTTGCAAGACTGTTTCAGCAGCACTGACTGGACTGTATTTCTTGATGATAACATTGACACCTATATCTTCTGTGCTATTTTACATTAAATGTTGCATAGACAATGTAACTATCATGAAACGGATTCGTGTTTTCCCTAACAGTAAACCATGGATGACCAAGAATGTAAAACTCCCGCTGAAAGCTCGTAACCTTGCTTTCTGGTCTGGTGACATGCAGCAGTACCGCACATCCAGGATGAACCTAAAAAAGGGCATCAGAGATGCAAAAGTAGCCTACAAGCAGAAAATCGAGAATCATTTCAACAACTCGGACCCCCGTTGGGCATGGCAGGGGATTCGTCACATCACTGGACAGAACAATAGTAGTAGCCTAACCAACAGCAGCGCTACAGAGGCAGAGGAGCTTAACCAGTTCTTCAGCCGTTTTGAAGTGAAGAGATCTGGGACTACTATCAGCCAAGCTTCTGCTGCAAACAGTCAGACATTTGTCATTCAGCCTGCTGAGGTGACAAGAATCTTGTGCAAAATCAATACACGGAAAGCAGCTGGTCCAGATGGCATCCCGGGGCGCGTCCTCAGAGTCTGTGCTGCAGAGCTGGGTGAGGTATTTACAAATATATTCAACCTTTCTCTGTTGAAGTGCACTGTTCCAACTTGCCTGAAGATGTCCATAATAGTGCCAGTGCCAAAGCACGCTGCCATTACATCACCTAATGATTACAGACCCATTGCACTGACATCTGTAATCATGAAATCCATAGAAAGATTGGTCCTGCATCACATAAAGGCTGATCTGTCACCAACCCTGGACCCTGATCAGTATGCATACAGGGCCAACAGGTCAACAGATGATGCTATCTCCGCTGTCCTCCACACTGTACTGTGCCATCTAGAACACCAAGGATCGTATGCACGGCTGCTGTTCTTGGACTTCAGTTCTGCTTTTAATACTGTTCTACCAAACAGGCTGTTCACCAAGAAGTCTGATCTTGGTTTTCAGCATAACATTTGCCTGTGGATCAAAGATTTCCTGACAGAGCAACCGCAGTCCGTGAGAGTGGGCTCACATAATTCCTCAACTCTGACAATCAGCACAGGAGTTCCTCAAGGATGTGTGCTAAGCCCATTTCTCTATTCTCTGTATACATACGATTGTATACCATCGTATAATACTAATATCATTATCAAATTTGCGGATGATACGACTGTGGTGGGGCTGATCACAGGTGGTGATGAGTCTGCTTATAGAGAGAAGATAAAGAGGCTGATGGTGTGGTGTACGGAGAACAATCTGGCCCTGAATATCAAGAAAACAAAAGAACTTATTATTGATTTCAGGAGGAACCAGGACGTACATACACCTTATCCGTATATCAATGAGGAGATGGTGGAGAGAGTGTCCTGTTTTAAATTTCTGGGCACATACATCTCAGAGGATCTCTCATGGACGAAAAATATCATGGCACTGGTTAAGAAGGCACAGAAGCGGCTATACTTCCTAAGAATGCTCAGGAAGGTAAATCTGCCACAACGGCTCCTAGTGTCATTCTACAGTTGCTCTATTGAGAGTATTCTTACATATGGTATGCTGGTATGGTATGGAAGCAGCACTGCAGCTGATAAAAAGGCTCTGCAGAGAGTTATAAAGACTGCACAGAACATCATTGCAAAACAACAGCTACCTACCTTGGAAAACATATTTACCTCTCGTTGCCTGCAGAAAATACACAATATCCTGAAGGACTCATACCACCCTGCACATCATTTATTTGAATGGCTGCCATCTGGGAAACGTTACAGAGCTATCAAGACCCACACTACAAGATTCTTGAACAGTTTTTATCCCAAAGCCATAACAATACTGAACACCGAACTTAAAAAACATTCTTATATATGAGAAGAACCATTCACATGGGATGTTTTTAAGCACTTTATTCACTTAGCACGGTGTAATTTATTATTATTTATTATTATTGTCCTGTATTGTCTTCTGTCTTTTCTACTGTGGCTTGATACGTTGGAATACATAATTTCGTTGGATGTAAGTTCAATGACAATAAATAAATATTCTAAATATTCTATTCTAAATTCTATTCTAAAAAACACTCCTGTTATAAGTGAAGCTAACGTTATCTACTGTGTGATGAATAAATCTCTTACCATGCACTGCACATGTCTGCGGCGCATTACTGCTCTGAATCGGCTACTGTAGTCAATGCTTGTTTATACCCGCTGCGCTACGGTTCATTGAAGCGGCTCTCTTCCGTGGGCGGGATTTAATTTAATGATATTCAAATGGACCGTGCTGTGACATCATGTCACACTGGCTCGATTGACATGGTAAAAAATGACTGAATGAATAATACTGTATTAAAGTAGCTTAAGATTCATTTTAAAAGTGTGTCCCCTAAAAGCACAAGGGGTCCCAGCCTGTTTCCCCCAGTTACTGTGGTCTAGAACTGACACTGCAGGGTCAAAGTTTCTTTAAAGAACAATCTCTTTCTTACCTTTTCATAATCTGAAGAACCTTCTTTCACCACAAAGAAACTCTTCTTTGTCAAGTCACCTTTATTTCTATAGCGCTTTTAACAATACAGATTGTGTCAAAGCAGCTTTACAGTATTAAATAGGAAAATAGTGTCAATAAAACAAAAGGACAACAGAAAATATTTCGTTTTCAGTTAAAGTTCATCATTGAATCCAGTGATGTCATCATCCAGCTCAGTTCAGTTCAAATAGTATCTGTGCAATCAAGACGACGATATCACTGGAAATTAAGTGTCTCCAACTAAACAAACCACAAAGATTCTTCAGATGTTAAAGTTTCTTTATGGAACCATTTAGACAAAAAAGGTTCTTCTGTGGCATTGTGAAGCACCTTTATTTTTAAGAGTGTTGGTCTCACAACACTCAGCAGCTTGTAAGGAAGTCCCAGCAGTGACTGTATTTTCTTAAGAAGGCTGAGGAAATTTGGCATGGGAAGTGAAATCCTCAGCAACTTTTACAGATGTACAGGTGAAAGTGGTGTGGAAGTTGCACAGTTCAGGACAGGAAAGCTCTCCAGCACATGATTGAAAAGCAGTGTTGAGATACTAGTTTAACTACATTTCACAATAGCATGGTGTTAGTGTTGATGTTTTTGGAGTCAAAAAGCTTTTCAGTAGTAAAGCTCTTTTTTTGATCAAGTAACACAGTAGCATCAACAAAAGCTCCATTTTCCAAAGCATTTCTGAGGCTCAAGCTCAAATCAGAAAACTAACTGCTAAGGATCACTGATCCTGGATCAGTAAGTGACGCCACTAAACCTCGTAACTCCATTGGCTCCTCAAAGTGTCAGTCAAACCTCATTATTCCTCCCACCTCTCAGTTTGGAGCATCTCAGCTTGTTTGCAGTCTGAAGGTAAATAAAGAACTGTTGAAAGAACATTTTCTTTACTCAAGAAACACTATGTATATAAAGGCTAATGTTTTTTGTATTTGAGGAGTGGAGAAGAGTGTCGTCTTTTATGTATTATCTTTTTATCTAGTGCTGAATCTTTTATAATATGATATTTTGGCAAAATAACAGAAAACTGTAAACACAACTGTGTCACAAACTGTGACATCAACACGATGTAGATTTTAAACCTGGAAGACAAAAATTGTGCAAAAAGCTCAAAATGAACCACTTTTCTCCAACAATTAAAATGAACAGATGCTAACATTGTCTTCTATGATGTGTAACACCTCTGCTAAAATCTCAGAAAAAAACTAGTCTGGGGTTTCATGACCCTTAAAAAACTAACTTCCCATTACCATCACTGACTGTTACCTTGTTTGTTGCACAATATATATTTGTATATTTTTGTGTATATTCATATATTTTTGTATAGTTAATCTGTCTATATTCTATACTGTATATTTTTGTGTAATGGAGACTTGCAAAGTAAGTTGTTGTGTGATCTAAACATTTGAAAGTTGTATTAAGTGTTTCTGTCCACTTCACTTATTGTTCATACAGCAGGTCAAATACCCAACACAATATCCAATAATTTCAGTTAATACCAAAAATACACAAACATTTCACTTTTGGGAATTAAAATTTCCTTGTATTTCTATTAAGAATCAGGACAAATTGTACATAAACCATGAGAAGTGTGAACTGTTTGATTAAATGAACAATTTATTTTATTGTTTTTTGTTTTGTTTTGTTTTGTTTTGTTTTGTTTTGTTTTGAAGACTTTAGAAAAGTCACATTCTAAGAAACTCACAGACATTCTTCCTCTGTTTCATTTTATGAAGACATTTTGACTTTATTAAACTGTTTTCTTCTATCTTCTCTCTTTCTCTCAATGCAGGTTAAGATGGTGTGAAATGACAGATGAAGGTTGTTCTGCTGTGACTTCAGCTCTGAAATCAAACCCATCACACCTGAGAGAACTGAACCTGAGCTGGAATACACTAGGAGACTCTGGAGTGAAAAACCTCAGTGATCTACTGATGAACACACAATTCAAGCTGGAGAAACTACTGTTAGTATCATTATACTGTACAGCAGTGACAGTGAGATTAAAGTTCACTGTTTACTTTTATGAATTCACCATGAAATTAAAGTTGACAGTGATTATTTTTTATGGAATATTGCAGTAAATAAATGATTTATCCGTGCATTTAATGTTTTTCTAATTTATGCGCCCTTCTGATGTTTCATCTAAATACAATGCAATTAATTGTTAATGGACCAAATTAAATCCTGCCATGCTTACATACATCATTTTTTTTTTTTTTTTTTTTTTTTTTTTTTTTTTGCATTCACTCAAACATACTGTACAATAAAGTGTAACAGTTGCAAAAAAGTGTTTATTGATGATAAAATACTCTTAAAATGTCTTTAGGTAAATTGTAATTCAGAAACAATTGTCTGGACTTCTCACATTTAAACTCAATTTTCACATTTTTAATGTCATTTTTAAGTAGTTCTATAGTTGATCCTAGATCTTAATCTACTTTGTTAATCTTTTTTTCCTTCTGTTCTTGTTTATGGTCATGTAATGTTTTTGGCAATGTTTTAATTATTACACTGTATGGTGTTAACACATGATGAATTTACTGACATAAACTTGACACTTGTCTGATTCATTGTCTTTTTTCTTTCTGTTTTCAGTCTGTGTGATTGCAGTATTACAGAGAAACAGTGTCTCATCCTGACTTCAGCTCTGAAATCAAACCCATCACACCTGAGAGAACTGGACCTGAGCTGGAATCAAATAAAAAACACAGGAGTGAATCACTTATGTGATGTACTGAAGGATTCACACTGTAAACTGGAGAGATTGAGGTCAGTAACATTCACATACAAGAATCAAAATGATTAAAATCACTTCAACAGTTTAAACCAAAACACTTTATACTCAAAATCTCATGATGAGTCTGAGTTCACATTATATTTGTGAAAAATTCTTCACCTTAATGATTTGTTTGTAAGATGATCTTCCTCTGTTTGTCTCTTTCTAGTCTTCATTCCTGTGGAATTACAGATGTTTCTTCTTTAACTCAGTCTTTGACAAACACAAAAGCACTGCAGTTTCTAAAAGAGCTTGATCTGAATAACAATAAGATTGGAGACTCAAAGCAGCAGCTCATTGATGTGCTACGAGACTCAAACTGTAAACTGATGTGAGTAAACTTCACTTTCTGATATTAAAGAGATTAATTTACCTCTAATATGTGAACAAATATGTACTTTTAAATATTTGTGAAAAGAGTTTATCAAATTATCATCAAGCTTTATTTCATAGGGTTTGTGTCAGAATGAAATGTAAAGTTGATAAAAATGTTAAACACAAAGGAGGAAAGAGAACAAAAGCACACTGTCAGAGCTTTATACAACAACACCTGCTTTATTAATGACATCAGTAATAGTGAATCATTACAGTTTGAAATAGATTTGGTCAGATTGTAGGAAAACGCTGGTAAAATCAGTGCAGATTCCAGCTTCAGCTCACAGCCGTCCAGCATCACATGATCAATGTCTCTGTCTCTTGTGTTTTTATTTTGACAATCAACACGTCACATTACTTATGTAAGGTTTAATCAGGGTGTGATTTGTCGGGGTGAATTCCTCCCTGGTAGAACTGCAACAGCTCAACGGTGTAAACCTGGGAAACATGCTTCATTCTGACAAGACTTGTCGTAATATGCTCATGTTTACTGGAGAAACAATGACAGCTCAGTTAGTGGACTTCATCAGTTAATATTTTTTTTCATGAATGAAAGTGTTTCAAAACATCCCCCTCTGGTTTTTCCACAAATTGTACCCTGGGTATAATATACATCCAGCTCTCCAGGACATCCAGTTGTTATCACAGAATAAACCGACAGGTTGATCAGGACTTGTATGATCCTGAAGGGGTTTATTTGAAGACATAATGTACAGTCGCTGTATGAATGTATATAAAACTGTTTGTACACAGCAGATGTTTTCCAGATGACGTGATCTTTAACAGAACGTACGTGTGCTATCTGGGGTTGTATCATTAATTACACATCTTTTCACCGCATAAATAAAGATGAGGACATACAATGTTATTTAAAAAGAAAACCTTTTAAAAAGACAAACCCTGTGTCAGAAATCACCCCCGTACACTTAAATAGGGCACTTTTTGAGTTGACAGCCATTTTTGGTGGTGTCCAAAACCGTAGTGGACATTATCGAGTGTACTCATTCAATCCCACAATGCACAGCAATAACGAGTGTACAACTGATGTATGCTCAATGGATAGAGAATACCCATAATGCACTGTGAGAGTCACATGCTGAATGAATTGCTGTGTCTCACCAGAAGGTGAATCATCCATCCATTCATTTTACAAAATGGTCGCCCACGGAGTACAGCGTAATACTCAACTGAACTGTATTAGTGGTCTAATGTAGGGAATAGTGAATGAGGGTATTTGGATTCAGTTAAACACTTCTCATCAGTTAACAACAACTTTAACAACAAGACACACTTCTAACAATGTATCCACAAGTCTACTATTAACAGGAATCTCCTCCGGTTTGGTTTGACAGTAAATACAGTCAGTAACTGAGACACAAGCTAATAGCAGTTGTGTTTGAATGAATCGAGTGAGAGCGCGGTGGTGTGATACGAGAGAAGTAAAAGAAACGCCGGACTCAAATACCCGTATGACTGTGTGTTATTCTGTGTTGCTAATGACAACGGTTGTTATCAGGGAATAACACACCTCAGAATGTCACGACTGACCAATCAGAATCGAGTATTCCAGGAGCTGTGCAATAATTTCAGTTATTTACTGAGACCAATACAAACATGTTTAAACTAGAGGACAAACAGCTTTAACTAGTGGAACATTTCACTGAAAGGTTTTTGTTTTAAGGCAAAATCACATTTGTATTTGTTCCATGTCATTTATTATATTTGGTGTAAACTCATTAGTGTGTTTCACTTTATTTTGACTCAATAGAGACACGGATTGGAATTCATGTTCTAAATGTATTATATTTAAAACACAAATACTGTTTTATAAATATGTATTCAAATCAGGTAGAGTCAGTAATTAATCTGATTACAGGATTTTAATGTAACTTTTTACTCAAATTGAAATTGAAACTAATAGTAACTAATTTGTACTTCCACTGAAATTTGTCTTTTCTTCCACTGAACTCTTATTATCTAGATAAAGTCCCATCACCAGACGTCCCATCATCAGATGTCCCATCACCAAAAGTCCCTGATCGAGTTCAATCGCAAGAAATACCTGTAGTTCAATCACCAAAAGATGATAAATGCTGTATATCATAATTTGAAGTGGTCTTGAGAGGAGCAGTAAACATCAGGTGAGGATCCACAGAAGAGCTTCACTACTGTGTCTATGAGGAGAAAGAAATGTGTGATAAATGTGTGAATGTGATCCATACAGGTGAAGAGACTCAGACTTTACAATCAAATAATGCAGCATGTGTGTTAGAAACATGTGATATTGAATGATTAATGTTGCTTTAGTATTCAAGTGATCATTTTGTTTAATTTAAAGCTGGAACAGAGGAGGAAGAAGCTCAGATGAGTCTGTCTGGCTCTTCAGTTTAATAATATTTGTATTAAAATCATCAATAATGATTCAAATGTTTCTAATCATAAATGCAGCACTTAACACTTAACACATTTTCACCAGTTAACAGCATTTGTCTTTCAGTCTCCTCTAGATAGTCACATACATTTGACTTTTTCACCACGTTTATATTTGAATGTAAATAAAATGCTACATATACAGTTAAAAACAACTACTTTGTTTGAAAAGTTCACTTGCCTGTTTTAAGTATTAAAATATTTTGAGAAAAGTCTCAGTGTCTTTGATTGGTTTCCAACTTTCTTCAAAAATATTTCATGTTCTACAGACAAGTGAAAGAAAACAAGGAACATACAGGTTCTTATTTAGCACTTATATCTTATAAAACTATCAAACAACAGATATTTTGACTTTAAATACTTTGAATTAAGTGAATTACTTACAAATACCAAAAACTGTAAATGAAATCACTGCAGAAGTGTTAAAGTGTTTGTGAACAGGAAGAACAAAGACAGTGAGGATCTCAAACTAAAGTCTTCTGTATCAGCAGTGATGTTGATGTTGATGTTGATGTTGATGTTGAAGGTTTCGAGGTTTCAGCACCTGATCTTTATGAGGATTCATCAGTAAAAATACAGAAACAATCACCAAATGTACAATAAAAACTTTCAGAAAGTATTTCAGAAATGATCCTGTAAATCAGAGAAATCTGCTGCAGATTTGTCAGTGAATTCACTTCTTGTTGAAATACTACACTGATTTTAAACAGAATAAGATTTACTGCTGTATGATCAGCTCTGCTTATATTTCTAACAGTAATTCATAAATGAAAACACTTCAAAACCAACAGCTTTTATGAATTCAGTGTGTTTATACACATGTGATAGTAAATGTAAGCAGTTTAGCATTGTTTAACAAATGTAAAGTTTTATTATACTAAATCTTGTGTATTACAGTTTAAAATGATTTCTAATACATACAGCTGAAACAAATGAAATAATGCAGCATTAATATAAACATACATGTACACATGGGCGATATATCAAATAACATTTCAGTCATAGTACAGATCAGCTCTTTTGAGGGTTTCGTCAGTTTGTTCTTTCAGATTCGGTGAATCTGCTGCGTTCGTTTCATCACATCTGGTTCGGAGGACCTGAAACCGGAAGTTGTTCATCAGTTAACACGGTCAGTGTCTTCAGCTTTGTTTTGTAAATTGGGTGATATTCACTTTCTTCTCAGATGTGACTTTGATTTACCCAAACTTCCTGTGAAGTTATCAGCATTCACCAACAAGTCTTATTATGTTGGAAATTGGCACACACACAATTTTACACCTCACAATACTCCTGTCTGGAATAACAAATCCCTGTTTTATGAGAACTGGGTAATTAGAAATATTTGGTCAGTGATGGATGTAATGGATGAGAGTGGTGATATGTTAGATTACAATTCTTTCACTTTAAAACACAGATTTTCCTGTTATTCAAAGCAGTTCTTTACTGTTGTTAATTCAATACCCTCAGGTATAAAAATGTTAATGAGATGTTCCCTTTCTTCCCTTATTATATGTTGGTGATATTGAAATAGAGAGTAAACTCTGCACTAACAGATATATAAGACACATTATTATCCAGTCATGCCACCCCTGTCAAATATTGAGAAATAAATCAGATGACACATTTAATAAAAACACTGTTAAATATTTCAGAACAGCCTAAGAATCACTATCAAATTATTATTATTATTTTTTTTTTTAAAAGAAACAGCGTTTATTTGTGCTGAACACAAGAGTATTTCACCATGAGCTTCTGCATGAAGAGAAATGTACATAAAAACTTCATGAATGTGCAATTAAAATTAGTACTAGTATGTCTCGAATAGACTGATTTTACTCCATCTATTTTTGTCATTGAGTATCTTTATGTTTAGCTGCTGTTGTTCGAGCGTGTCTGAAAACAGTCTGGTGGGAAACTTCATATTAGGACGAGCAGCGTTTGACAGTGAAGCTCCTCCAGATGTTGTAGAGAGAGTCGCAGGAAGACTGAAGGACAGACACGTGATCATCATCAACAGTCCTCAGCTGCTCCAGACCAACATCTCAGATCATCAGATCACACAGACAGTGAGAGAGTGTGTCCATCTGTCTGATCCAGGACCTCATGTGATCGTTCTGCTCCTCAAACATGAGCCGTGTTCAGCAGAAGATCAAGAGCGTGTGGAGAAGGTGCTGCTCTCTTTCTCTGAGCGCGTTTATCAACACACCATGGTGCTCAGCACACGAGAGCCACTGAAACCAATGACATCCTGCAGAAAATCATTCAGAAATGTGCAAACAGACACTTCAGTCTTCAGACGAGCAGCTCTCCTCATGATCTTCTGCAGACGTTTGAGAACATTGAGAAGATGAATGATGGATGACATCTGAATTGTGCTGAATGTACAACAGTATTTTACAATGGATGATATAGTGTGATGATATTTGGTGTTTATATCGGTAATTTAACATGTTTAAATTTTCTTCTTCTGTCAGAAGGTGTGAAGCTGAATCTGGTTGTGTGTGGGAGCGACGAGACATTAAAATCCTCCATATCAGAGCAGATCCTGCAGCAGACAGACAGAAGATCAGATCGTCTTTACATAGATTACGTAGCCAGGCTGTGATCAATCAATAAATCACAACAATCCTGCACTGCCAATGTGATACAGACACAGACACAGTGATTGAATGTTAACACCAAGTCTAAATGCAGCCTAACAACAACAAATGTATTGACTTTTAGTTCTGTTCATCTTTGTTAGATTCATGGTTACTGTTAAGATACACAGAAAAATGAAAAATTATTTCATTATAAATCATTATTTACTCACCCTCATGTGAAATAGATTTAACAGAATCAAAACCGTGCCTGCTTGATTTGAAGGAACCAATGAGATTTACAAGCACGCACGTTTAAACTTACCATACTTTTACCATATTTGATGCATTTATTCTGAATAATCGGCTATCAGTATCAGTGGAGAAATTTAATATCTGTAGCTCTCTACTTTTTTCATATGTATTTTTGAACCCTTCTGTCATGTAGCCTGTAACACCATTGGTCAAAAGTGAAATTGCTTGCAAATTCCTTGTTTTGCTAAATTATCACCAAATATTGGATTCAATACAGGTTACAGATCAGTTACAAGCCCAACTCTGAGGTGAGTTCCTTGAGCAACTGCTCCCTGGGCACTGCAGCAATAGCAATATGGCTGTGTGTGTGTGTGTGTGTGTGTGTGTGTGTGTGCACTTGGATGGGTTAAATGCAGAGCACAAAGTCTGAGTATGGGTCACCTTTCCTTTCCTTTCCTTTCCTTTCCTTTCCCTTAATCTATTGGCGTATTAACCCTCTGGGGTTCTTCGTTTTCCAGTCACACTCGGGACCTTCACGGTCAAAAGTGACCGGACCCCTGAAATAATTTTTTTTTTTTTTCAGTCAAATCAATCAAATGTATTTTTGTTCAATAATATTTTTTCTTTTTTTTGTGGTGTTTTGAGAGAATTTTATGATAATAATTAATATTTATGCAATAATTATGATCTATTTTTTCCCTTTGAATATAATAGAAAATTTTTATGTATATATAATTTTTATTATTTTTTAATTAATGCTGTATTTCAGTTTAAAGTAGAGACCTGGCCTATAGAAAACAATTTTTTGAAGTCAGATTGGTGCCATCTGGTGGTGTAGTGAGCATAATTATCAAGCAATACCACATTTTAACCACTAGATGAATGTACTGCTCTCTGTAGAAGGGCTTGTGAATTCTAGTTGTTTTTGCACATATTTGCCTTTGCCTTTTCAGGTTGTGGATTTTAATATATCATATGAGATTATCAAAGACTATTTTTTATTATTATTTGCCAAGTTTTTTGTTTGTTTGATTGGTTTAACTGGTAATTTGAAGCGCCAGGTTTACTTTATAATACAGTCAAACCTGAACATTGCATTAGAAAGAGAACCAATGGAAAGCATTTTGTTACCCATTGTTTTAATTCTAACTTAATAAAAATGCAATTCTTTCAGTCATAACAATTTTTTTATTTTGAACATTTCATTAAAATTATTTTTTGTAAAATTCAATGAACAATAACTCTTATTTAGCACAGCAATTATGAACAGCAACAGCTCTGGCAACAAAATAACAGCAAAAGTATAATTCTCAAACAGTAAATGGAAACTAGAGAAATAAAAAAAGTATTTTAAATATCATCCTAACCCTATTTACATATTATGTGCATATTTTTTTACATATTCAATGAACAGTAACTCTTATTCAAAACAGTTCATAAACAGTTCATAAACAGGTGCTGCAATAGGCCTGGAGGTTACTAGGGAAGAATTATATCCTTTGATGTGTGTGTCTGTGTTTGTTCAAGAGAGAGGCATAGTGTGTGACTTTTGCATTTTGGACCCAATGTCTCCCCTTTGTTAGATTCATTGATTTTATTTCACATATTCTCATATTTCTCTGTTACAGTCTCATATTTCCCTGTGTGTGTGTGTGTGTGTGTGTGTGTGTGTGTGTGTGTGTGTGTGTGTGTGTGTGTGTGTGTGTGTGTGTGTGTTCAAGAGAGAGACATGGTGAGTGACTTTTGCATTTTGGATCCAATGTCTCCCTTTTATTTGATTCATTGATTTTGTTTCACATATTCTCACATTTCTCTGTTACAGTCTCACCAGTCACATATTTCCCTATGTGTGTGTGTGTGTGTGTGTGTGTGTGTGTGTGTGTGTATTTTGCAACCTTGATAGCTTACAGTCTCATGCTTTCATTGCTGTGCACTTTATTTCTTACATTGATTGCTTCTGTTTCACACATTTCCTAAAATTAGCTTTTGAAATGACACACGTTCATTTGTGTGTGTGTGTGTGTGTGTGTTTTTGTGTGTATAAGTGTGTGTGTGTGAGTGTATTGTAGTGTTTTGCACTACTGATGTTTTAGAGAGTCACCCCTTCACTGTTGTGTGCTTTTTTTCTGGATTGTGGCTGATTTGTAGATTGTATGCACAAAAAAACTTATTATAAAAACAATATTTTTGCCCAATTTCCCATTCATTTCCTATGGCCGGTCATTTTGACCCGAAGGCCCCGAGTGTGACTATTTTTTTTACGACCACTTAGACTTTTCAAATCCTGTCCCCAATTTTTTTGTGTGTTCATATACCAAGTACCATAAAAGTCACTAAGTTTCGTACCATTCCGATGAAGCTACGATTTTTTATTTTTTTTTATTTAAAAAATTCCGGTCAGAAGTGACTGAAGAACCCCATTTTGGAGGTGAAAAGACAGAAGTTTGATGCAAGTAAAAAACAAAGAACATAAAGCCTTTGTCATTGTTTTGTGCAAAATACAATACATTTTGGAAACTCTATCGCTGCACTCACACGCCACCTTGCTAATGACATATATGCTTATAAAATTCACAAATAAACCTTACAATGACACTGCAATGAACAAAACATCTAAATGACACATTTTGTGTAATAATATTTTGGACCACCAGATGGTACAGTAGAGAACTGTATCAAAAGCTTTGAAGCATCAATACAGTTTGTTGTAAAAGCCTCACTGCTTCAAAAGTCTCATTCGGCACATCCCTACTTACCTTGACTCAGTGCCACTGAAAACCACCAGGGGGTTCCTTTACAATGCAGAAATATTAACAAATGGCTGGTAATAAAGTTATTATAATATAAAGTTTATATATTATAATGCACCTTAACGTTGGTGCTACCCACAATTAAACAAAATGAAGTAGTTGTTTATATATTATGAACCCTAGGCTCGGTTATTTGGTTTATTTAATTCCTGGATACTGCCTGCCTGTAAATATTGTGCCCAAGAGCATAAAAGTGTTTAATCAAGTATATAGAAATAAATTTGAATGTAGGCTATATTGTGAGTAGTCACAGAAGTGATTAATAAATAAAAATAAAACAAAAATGTAACAGTGAATCATTCTGTGAATCTTCAGTTGATTCAGTGTTTCAGAGGGCTTCATTTCACATCATCACAACTGTTTTCAACTTCCTCTTCTTCTAGCTAGAGCACAACTGAAGCTGCTTTGTCTTGACTTTTTAATGACAGCTGGCAATGCAGCTGTATGTGCATTCCTGCCATTTACTGGGAGTGTAAAGCCCAGACGGAAGACAGAGAAAACAAAAATAAATCCTCCTAATTAAATCTCTCTCTCTTTCTCTCTCTCTAATTACTTCATTTATTGGTCACTTACTTCTATTAGTACTCATAACCAGTGTTGGGGAGTAGCTTGTTACATGTAACGGAATTATGTAATTTAATTACAAAATAAATGTAATTGTAATTAGCTATAGTTACTGAGAAAAAAATATGTAATTAAATTACAGTTACTTTTGAAAAATGTTAATGATTACAAAGGGGGTTACATCTGAATTTCACACAAATACACCCACATACAGATTTAATTGTCTACTTTTATAAACTGCATTGATTGCAGAATAGGACACATGCTTATTCAATAACTATTTTATTTCCTATTTGGGTTTTTGCATATACTTTAGATTTTAAGATAAATTGTTTTTTTTTTTGTTTGTTTGTTTGTTTTTTTCCAGGGTGTTGTTAGATTGCAGTGTTTCCTGTCATAACTATGCAAACATTTGATTTCAAAACCAGTATCATAGCTATTAAACTATTTCTTGTTATGATTTCAAATCTGAATTTAACCTCAGAATGATCTAAAATGATCTAAAAATAAGTTAATAAGAGTCTGAATTTGTGGTGGCTGTGCTTTAAATTAAATTATTACACGGCTTTACGGAATACTTGATTCTGATTGGTCAGTCATCACATTCCAAGGTATGTTATTCTTCGATAACAACTGGTAAAAGCTAATAACACAGACTCATCCGGAAAACTTACGTTGGCCTATACGCTTGATAATTTTTCTTAGTGGAAGCTTTGGATTTGGTTAGCTATTAAAATATTAAAACTCAATTCAATATTATGTGTACAATTTCTTGATGAGGTCATCCTGGTTATGTGGACTCAACAAGCAACTGTGTAATAAATGGGATAATGTACGTCCAGCCAGTTGTTATTGCAAAATAAAGATGTATCCCTTACTTATTATAATCTTAATTCAAGTGATAAAGGATTTTAAAAGTCTGACAGTAATCAGTGTTGAGAGCTACTGTAAGGTTCACTCTGCCTGGTTTAAATGTTTCAAAAATTTTAGAAATTTAGAAAAGTAAATCAAAAAGTAATCAAAAGTAATAAGTTACATTACTTTAATATAGAATAGAATATAGAATAAGAAAGAAACAGACTAATATTAGCGTAGATGCCATTCTTCTGACGATGCACTGAGTACATCGGGTGTTATGGGAAGTAACTGAGCCTAACTTTTAAAACACCCCCAAACTTGGTTTCTCCCATTTCCCATGATGCACTGCAGCACAGATATAAAGGCTCATTCCACAATCATTCTGGTTTCTTAACCGGATCCAGCAGCATGGTGGCAGGTGAGGTGAGTAAGTGCTGCTCTTGTAAATGGGTTTATATTTTGTGTGTTAGTTAGTGATGGCTAAGTGAAGCGTTCTGAACTAGTGAAGCTTTCAACACAATTGTATCGGAAAAAGGTTCATGTTGTGGCCATTAGTAAAAATGAATAACACCTTCCAAAGTGCTGTGCTCCATTGCAGCCGCTGGTTTCACATCTGGTTCTACAAATGATTCTTTGTTTTATTTTATTGTATATAAATAATGGTCATTGTCAAAGTCAATTATTTATGTTGGTGTACTAGCACTAAAATAAGTAAAATAAATAAAACAAATTCATAAATGAAATCTATGATTTGTTTATTTGAACTCTGCCTCAGTCCTTAGACTTTTTCTTCAAAGTTAATTTTTGAGCTCAGTATATATATTACAACTTAAAAATAAATTCATAAACAATGCTAACACATTAAAATGTACTATAATGTAAAGGAAACGGCACTGGGCTTCGCTTCGTTTGAACCAGATACTGAAACAAGCGCATGGTTTTCAGGTGAATGAAGCTTCGGACGTCATAGATCACTTGCTTTTCTTAAAACGAATCAAGCTCTGATGCAGTACTTCAATGTGAAATGTGTCTTTTTTTTGATACAAGCTTTGGAGCATCCTTGTTGAAGGTAACATCACTAGTGTTAGTTAAAGATGGTCTGTGGAACATTTCCTTGTTTAGTTGTGTTAGAATAGATGTGTGATTACTGGATGGTTTACTGCATTTGTGTGCTCGTGTTCAGTTACAGTAAATGAAGCTGATTCACTGCTCATCTCTCACTCATATTATCTTCCTAATATGCCTGTCTCTCTTCTACTACACTTCTGATCCATTCATAACAAACCTAGAGAAACACTTAATGTCTAGATATTACGACAGACAGACGATCATGACCGTATGTGATTTACATATTGGGCTGTTTTCCTAATAATAATGTTAACATGAGGAATGCTAAACGAGGGTCACTTAGTGTGATGGGATGGATGTTGTTACTACAACCCCCTCTGCTGGAGAATAGGAAGAGCGCACTACAGGTTTAGCTGAGGCCTTCACCTGGTTAACTGGTTAATGATTAACTTGATTGCTTCAGCTTGAAACTAGAGTGTGCTGTTACTCAGTCACTGAATTGCGTTAATGTAAAAAAAAATACTGTTATTTTAATAATAGCAATCGCAGGCAGTTTGTGTCAAATAAAAACATTTTCTTTGATATAGAATAACTTGAAAAGTGTGTCAGGGCTTTGGTGTCAAATTAATACAATTCATATTTTTGGTAAGGTTACATTATACTTGCCAGCATCTCCAGGAGTTCGCCTCAAATACATTAAATATTAATAAACATTAACTTCAAACAACAGTCAGCAATCGCAGGCAGTTTGTGTCAAATAAAAACATATTCTTTTATATAAATTAACTTGAAAATGTATCAGGGCTTTGGTGTCAAATAAACATTAAATATTAATTACATTAAATATTAATAAACATTAACTTCAGACAATATTAATTACATTAAATATTAATAAACATTAACTTAAGACAACAGTCAGCAATCGCAGGCAGTTTGTGTCAAATAAAAACATTTTCTGTCTATATAAAATAACTTGAGAAAACTGCCAGTGCTTTGGTGTCAAAAATATACTTTTTTTAATTTTATTTATTTATTTATTATTATTATTATTATTATTATTATTATTATTATTATTATTATTTAATAATAATAATAACTTGAAAAGTGTGTCAATGCTTTGGTGTCAAATGAATACATTTCATATTTTTGGTAAGGTTACATTATACTTGCCAGGCCCATACGGAAGTGCAATATATTCACATACATGTGAAACATTGTTGAATATATTGAAATATATTTAAAATATATATTTCCCAAATGCATAAAATTCATGTTGCCTGTATAAATATATGTACACATCTGTGACAATATATTTTATGTTTCATGTCATTTACCCTATAAAATAATATACATGATATAAAATTTGTCACATCTTATGGAAGCCCGTTTCCGCCTCTCAATAAAAAAAAATAATAAAGTATTGCGACTTTTTATCTCACAATTCTGACTTTTTTTCTCCGAATTGCGAGATACAAACTCGCAATTCTGACTTTATAACTCGCAACTGTGAGTTTATAACAGGCAATTCTAACTTTTGTTTCTCTTCACTAAGCACCACAGTAAACCACGAGACGTGATTCTTACAGTACGCTGACGCATTGCTGCCACACACATGTTTTTTTCCACTCAGCTGTGTCGTAATAAGGAGATCTTTTCTCGTTAAAAAACATATGTCATAAAAACTATATGATTTTCCCGTTATAGAAGATATATGGTTACATTATGTTAGCGAGCTCAGCGATTGTCCGCGCTGCCTTCGCCACAGTCCTGACATAAAGGAGGATCTGCACGTTGCTGAAGTTATAGAAATACACTGTTTTAAGTATTTTAATGAACTGGTTTCAATTGTAGCGGTATATTTATTAGGATTAATCTGTCTACAAACTGCACTCAGACCCAGAGGATATGTCTCATTTAAGATGATCAGATCAAAACTGTTATTTCTGAATAATCCACTCTGGACTTGAGATATTATTTGAATGGCATAAGTTTGATTTAACAGCAAATCGAAATACTAACAGAAAGAAATAAAAGAAAAATGACAAACGGTTTGATTGTATTATGCTGATGATGATGATGATGATGATTATGATGATCTCGTTCTGTTTGAAAAATGAAAAAAAAAAAAAAAAAAAAAAAAAAAAGCCAGATTTGTACTATTTTTGATAATGGGTAAAAATGAGAGCTTATGCTTTAATATTTGTGCGTGGGCGGCCCTGAAAACATTTTAGTCTACATTTTAATATTAA
This sequence comes from Labeo rohita, assembly GCF_022985175.1. Taxonomy (NCBI): domain Eukaryota; kingdom Metazoa; phylum Chordata; class Actinopteri; order Cypriniformes; family Cyprinidae; genus Labeo; species Labeo rohita. The sequence goes on along the minus strand of NW_026127360.1, from coordinate 2,665 downwards.
ATGTTTTATTTAACTTTATAAATTAGTCAATTTATACAATTTCTAAAATGTTATAAACAAGTCCGGGCTTCGGGACAATTTTCAGGTCATAGTTCAGACGCGGCTGGGCTTCGGGCCTGTTCTAGGCTTATCCTTATTTTTATATTTTATACATACACCAATCATGGATCGCGGCCGCGTTCTATAAAGTCTGTAAGATTGTACATTTTACATGCTAGTCTACATTTTAACATTAAAAACAATATTAATAGTATAGCTATTAGTTAAAAATGTTTTATTTAATTTTATAAAACAATCCATTTATAAATGTCTAAAATGTTATAAATAAGTCCGGGCTTCGGGACAGTTTTCACGTTATAGTTCAGACGCAGGCCGGGCCTCGGGTCTGTGTTAAGATTCTTCTTATTGTGATATTTTATACATACACCAATTATGGTGATGAAAACAAATTTCCGCGCTGGTGGAAACACCCACGAGACTTTCGCTTTCACTTTCGAGACCGGCTCGGAAAGCGTTTAGTGTCCGCCAGCAACAGCCAATCAGCGCAGCTGGAAGATCCGCGTTCAAGCGCACGCAATGGGCTGAAAATGCCACAAAACGCCAGCAAACGTAATTACAATTAATGTGTCGGGGGAAATAAGGAGATATTTGAATTATTTATTTAAAAACCAGTGTTCTCCTCTGTCCCAAGGATTAAGTGGATCCTGACTCACCATCTCCTTTTTTGGACGCTTTAGAGAAATGCATCTTTACAGATTACGTATTGAAAGAGTTTTTGTGAAAGAGTATTTGTTTTATTTCGTTAAGTAATAATTTCAAGCTTTCTATATATATAATTATTTCGAGGCAACAGAGAGCGCATATCATGTTTCTTTTCTTTATTTAATAAAAGCACCGTTTGCAACGTTTTATTGTGAGTGCACACAAATAAAAGTAGTAGCCCGTAACAGTTCCGAATTATGTATTATGAGCAAAAATGACGGAATATTTTAAATTGTTTCCACTGAAAAAAAAAAAAAAAAATGCAAGTCATCGCGCAGGCGCCTCCGTGTCCTGCAATGCGGCTTTAGCTTCCACTCTCGGCACAAATTTGGGTACGCGTCTAATAGCGCACATTTCTCTAAGTTTAACGTTGAAACTAACATTGTTTTATTTTAAGCAAGTCGTGATGATTTGAGAAAAAAATTGATTAAACAGACTGTGTCAGATCAGTCTTTCGCTGACCACTTGGTCATTACTTTAAAAAACAAAAACTTAGCCTATATTTAATTAACAAAAATGCTCCAAATGTTTTTCTAAATGAAACAAAATATAATCACTTTGCCATTAAAACTGAGCTATTTCAGTAGATGAAACAGTAGTATAAGATGTGATTGCGATTTCAAATGTTTTATAGACATGGCGAAGTCATAATCATAGCAATAAGATTGTGTGTGCTTGAATCGAGATCGCGAACTTTTAATGAATAATCCATATGCGTCTATAGCCTATGTATGTCATAATTTGTACCAGACCTCAAAAGTTACCCGGGCCCGGGCGGCCCCCCCCGCTTCCGCTATCCATGACACCAATTATGGTGATAAAAAAAAAAAAAAAAAAAAAAAAAAAAAAAATTCTGCGCTGGTGGAAACAAACACGAGACTTCACTTTCGCTTTCACTTTCGAGACCGACTCCGGAAGCGTTTAGTGTCTCCGCCAGCAGCAGCAAATCAGCGCAGCTGAAAGAGATCCGCGTTAAAGCGCACGCAATGGGCTGAAACTTCCCACACAGCTCCGGCAAACGTAATGTGTCGGGGGAAATAGAAAGGAGATATTTTAATTATTTATCGACAAACCAGTGTTTTCTGAGTCAGTGTCCCAAGGATTTAAGTTGCGGATCCTGACTCACCATCTCCTCTTTGGACGCGCCCAGAGAAATGCATCTTTACAGATTACTTATTGAAAGACTTTTTTGTTTTTGTGAAAGAGTATTATATTATTATAGTTTTGTTTCGTTAAGTAATAATTTCAAGCTTTCTATAGATATGTATCATGTCTGTGAGTTATGTATTCGCTGAGTTTCCGTTAATTTTTGTGAAGCTCCTGTTGAGGCAACAGAAAGCGCATTATGTTTGTTTTCTTTATTTAATAAAAGCACCGTTTGCAACGTTTTGTTGATATTGTGAGTGCACACAAACAAAAGACCCTTAACAGTTCCGAATGATGTATTACTCTTACCTTTACGAGCAAAAATGACGGAACATTTTAAATTGTTTCCACTGAAAAAAAAAATGCAAGTAATCGAGCTGGCGCCTCCATTTCCTGCAACTCAGCTTCCGCTCTCCGCACAAAGGATTAGATATGCGTCCTCTGATGGGGGTGGGGGACATGTCCCCTCCGTGGGATTTACGCCCATATATATATATATATATATATATATATATATATATATATATATATATATATATATATATATATCAGTGGCGATTTCTTTAAGACTGCAAGGGAAGCTCAGCTTCCCTATAATGTCACAAAATTAATGGTCAAATTATGTACTATTGTATTAACATTTTATTGACTAAAAATGCGTTAGAAAACGTTCATCTCAAAGACGAGTTCGTTCAGAATCAGTTAGATATAGCAGGTCGGCTGACTTGATTTTCTTCTCATACATTCCCGTAGCGTC
>NW_026127359.1:0-24295 GCF_022985175.1 Labeo rohita | reverse complement strand
GCAAGACAGGAAATGAAAGGTCGAGGAAAGGTCCCTGTGTAGCGTGGCAGAGAGCTCGAACGCAGATGTGCACGAACAAGCAGGTTAACCACGCAGTTTATCTGAGAACGCTCCGACAAAGGAGTTGAGATTCCCACCAGGAAATCCGCGTTCTCACACGCACACAGACAAACACACAAAAGCTCCGGAGAGCGGTACTCACGTGAGTAGAGATGATGAGGGAAGAGACGACCTTCAAAAGAGTCCCGCATGAACTCAATGTCTGGTGCCAAACCAACCTTTACTTCCTGTTTATATACCCACGGAGATTACTTCCGGGACCTCGTGACCTCACGTGATCCGGTGTGTGTGACAAAATGTTTAAGAAATTATTTTTATTCAGCAAGGATGCGTTAAATTGTTAAAAACTTTTACACTGTTGCACAAAAATCCTTTTTCAAATAAATGCTGTTCTTTTAAAAGCATTATTTAAAGGATCCTGAAAAAATATACCATGGTTTCCTCAAAAATATAAAGCAGCACAACAGTTTTTAAGACTGCTGATGATAAGAAATGTAGATTTGTTAAGCATAAGAGAGCTCTTTCAAAAACACTGACAAATCTTACTGACCCTAAACTTTTAAACAGTAGTGTTTTCTGCTTTTTTTTTTTTTTTTACGTGGCTGTGAATAAATGAAAGTATTTGAAATTTATGACTCTTAATTTATTGCTTTTACTTTCAGCGTGCAGTTATTCTGCATATGCATTAATAGTAATATTGTGGCATTTTGCAGGTACAAAGTAAAAGCAAACTAATTTTGTTATTTGTTAAGGCCACAATGGCCATTCACAGGTGCCCCCACAGCCCACAGCATCCCCACACTTTCCCCACTGTGCCCACACCCAGCCCACAGTGCATATAGGGTGGGAATTGTTATGGGCCCACAATCTGCCCCATTGGGGACACACTCTGCTTTGTGTGGGCCAGCCCACACTAAACCCACACTTTTGGGCTGTCCCACTCGGGCCCCATAGTGTGGGGCCCACACGTGCCCCGCATTTCACGCCGGTATTGGGGCCCACAGTGGGCTGCCCAAACGGGCATGTTTGCTGGGTGTCAACTTATTCTACTAACCCTAAACCTAACATAACAGTCTGCTCTGAGAGTTAGTAGACATGTAGTTGCATATAAATGAGAATTAGTTGACATGTTGCAAAATTACTTATAGTTAGCAGAATGTCTAAAAATCAAAATAAAGTGTAATCATATTTTTCTTCATTACACGTCTTGGTTTTATTTCGTATCACTGCATGTTAAAATTTACTTTGTTATGCAGACACAACACGTGCCTCATTTGCAGTCTATTTAGCCTAAAGCATTTATCTGAATATTTATAAGATATTATATATTCAACATATTTTCTTAACCTGTTTTGCATCTATTTTTTTTAAATTCATAAATTAGCGATTAAAGCAAGTTTTATAACAGCGACATCCCTTTAATCTTGATCAGCAACTAATGATAAACGAACTGAAGCAGAATCGGTCCGTTATCATTATGTCAGTAGCCTTTAGGTTATAACTGCATCTGTGTCGGATGTAGACTGGTGAAGATTTATTTTAAGAATCTATAGGCCTATAAATGTGTTCTATTACTGGCCCATATCGATATGTTTGTGAGGTGTGTTGAATGTACTACATGACAGGGAGGCGCCCGCGTGATCACTTGCATTTTTTTCCTGATAATGAAACAACGAAACATAAGTCCCAAACTTATAATAGGCCTAACTCATAATAATAAATAATTAAAATGTCTAATTTTTTCCCGACACATTCATAATCATTAGGCGACTTTTGCATGTGCCCTATTAAATACACGTAGACGTCTCTGCTAAACTTTTTAGCATTTTATTGGCGTTTCCATAGACAGATGAATTCCGCTTTCAGAACTGTCAAGTATCATAGAGATGTCACGTCCGTACGATTGATTTTTCCTCTGAAACACAAAAACGAAAATTGAAATAAAAAAGATATTTTATGAATAGATAATCTTTCTACATCCGGCAGACATTGTTGCTTATGCCATGTGCATTGTAAATTGCAGAAAGTCGTCTCAGGTTACGTATGTAACCCTGGTTCCCTGAGAAGGGAACGAGACACTGCTTCCTCTAGAGGGCGCTAGGGGGAACGCCGTCTGTGTGACCCGTGTCTGAAGTCTACATACAAAAGCATCAACAGAGTTGGCCGGCGACAGCCTATGACATCACTTCCGGCGCGACTCGTCGCTGCCGGAGCGTCACTCCCGGCGCGACCACAGTATAAAAGGGCGCCGGTAGAGCAGGACGGTCACTTCTTCGTCTGAAGCTCACATCCTGAAGCATGGCCACGAGCCTAGAGGACGCAGTGTCTCGTTCCCTTCTCAGGGAATCAGGGTTACATACGTAACCTGAGACATTCCCTTTCGAGGAACTCAAACTGCGTCCTCTAGGGGGCACTAGGGGGAACGGTTATACCCACGCTGCCATGCTGAGGGGAGTGCCTGTCGTGGGAGAGACAAGCACTAAGTACCAACTCCCTAGACCTTAAGGGAGTTGACCCTGAGATATAGTGACGGCTGTCAGTAAAGCATCCCCTACGGCCAGAGCCTGGGCTACATACCTATCTTACCTGTAAGGGTCGGCCTGACCCAAGGCAGAGCCCAAGCTTGGAAACCGAAGTATTCCTTTAAGGGGATATGGCCGAGAGCCTAGGATACCTAGGTTGGCCTGATACTGAGGAGCCACAGTAGTTCCGCATGATCCCCTCAGGAACCATGGACAGAACGCAGTGGTAACTCCCTGCTCACCTCGGTGAACGTGAATAAGGAGCGTGCTGGAAATAGAGCGCGCAAACCGTTCTTTTAGCCTGGCAGATGCTATGGAGAGGGACCCAAGGTGACCGGGGTTTTCAACCATCTCGAGAAAGGGTACGGGCAATAGCGCGTAAATCCCTACCATAAAGGATTTTAGAATGGACGCAGAACACCGGTGCATTCCATACCACAGCGTGGATTTGAAAAAAGTGCCCAAAGGTTCACGTGTGCACTTACCATACTCATGGATTTTAGACGTACTGTTGAGAAACAGTGAAATAAGAAGACCCTCAGGGTGAGGGGAATACTGCCGGCTTAACAAGGCTCTAAGGGGAAGGCAGTAGGGGCGTATCTCACCGCCCGAGAAGGCAATGCTCAAACAAGACCCTCAAGGAGAAGGGAGTAAGGATGCCAAGCAGACAGTAGCCTCGGCTATCTATCCACTATACTGCTAGGAGCCGATACACATAACCACACAGGAGACGGCAGTGTATCGGGACAGGCTTCTACTCCCCGGAAGGAGGAGCCACTGATTCCCCAGGGGGGACAAGCTCAGAGACTTCTTACATAAAGAGGGGAGCATCGTCGAGCCCTGTACTGGAGCCTTGGATGAGATCTGGTCCTGGTAAGCAGTTCCATGGGCCCAAGGGGGAAGGCAGTAAGGGCGAACCTCAGTTGCCCGAGGGAAAATGCTCAAGCAGACTCAAACTCCCCGAAGGGAGGGGAGCATGCACCAAGCAGACAGCGGCCGCAGCTGGCTGTCTAATAATACTGCCAGAAAAGCTGATACATCTAACCAAAAGGCGGTGTATCAGAACAGGCCTCTACTCCCGAAGACAGGAGGGACGCCTGATCCCCCAAAGGGGGACGAGTCTCTAGCAAACCCTTCCCGCAGAAAGGGGAGCCTCGTCCCTCGAAAGCAGCAACATCCCCAGCCCTCAGGCTGTTCTACGGGTAACCTCTCAAGGGGGCTTAAGCCCTTCCCACCCGACACAGACCTATGCTTACCACCTCGATGGAAAGCAAGGGCCCTGCTCTACCAAGGCCCGCAGAACCCTGGGAGCGAGGGCCGAGAAAGAGGCTCCTAGGCGTAATCAGAGAATTTCCTCAGAAATAACTCTGACTCGTAAGATGGCGAAACATAGCGCGATCAGGCCCACTCCTCAGAGGGGCGACCCGCTAGATCACCACCATGTCAGGGAGCAGGTCTGTGTAAGGGGCGGAAAACCCAGCAGCAGAAAGCCCCTCAGGGCAGGATGCAGATAGAGGGTCTCAACCCGGTGGCCTCAGGTCCATGTGTCTATCCAAATGACCGGAAGCTCCCTGTGAAAAGATTTTCAAAGGGCTTACCTAGAGATGGGACCGAGACCCTAGAAGTAGTGCTGTAGTGGGGAAAGCTTCCCATTCCAAAGCCAGAGGCAGATCCAGGCAAGCAGACCATAACCATGGTCGAGGACCTGAGGGGGGGTGCTCGAAGAGGACCTACCAAGGAAGCACACAACAAAGCAGGACCCCGACATATAGCAGGATAGACACATAGTACTGAGCCGTACTCACCCCACCGTGGTTCCTGCACATGACTCCGATAGCTCAGAAGTTCTCCTGGAGGAACCACCCCGACCATCTGGTTATGACCCTAGCAGGGGAGATAATAAAGCAAGGTTATAGGGGAGTAAATCACGCATTGACCAGAACATGCAATGGGCTGCCTACCCAAACCATAGGGAGAAGACAGCATTCACCTGGTCACCTCAAAGAGACTATTAGAAACCCTGAAAGGGAAGCGATCACCAAGCTCCTACCGGGCTATAATAATAGACAGATCTAGAAAGGTTTCTAGAGACATAAAAATGGATCGAACTCACCCATCAATGGTTCCCGCCATCCGAGCCCTGTAAAGGAGACCTGAACCATTCTCACCCCACACAGACCTGTGCTTACCATCTCAATGGAAAGCATAAGGCCCTGCTCTATCAAGGCCCGCAGAACCTTGAGAACAAGGGCCACAATGTAGCCAAAGGCTCCTTGGAGCACCAGAGAGTTTCCGCAGAAACGACCCTGATTCGTAAGATGGCGAGACATAGCGTGATCAAGCCCACTCCTCGGAGGGGCGACTTGCTAGATCACCAAATGGCATGAGAATAGGTCTGTATGAAAAGGGTGGAAATCCAGAAACAGAAGGCCCTTCAGGGCGGGAAGCAGATAGAGGGTCTCAGCCAGGTGGCCTAGGTCCATGTGTCTATAAAGCATGTCCAGGAGCTCCCTGCGAGAAAGACTTCCGAAGAGCTTACCTGAAGGTAGGACCATAGCCCTAGATGCAGTGCTGTAGTGGGGACCTGAAAGTTTCCCAATCGATATGCCGAAGGCAGATCCAGGCAAGCAATACATAACCATGGTGAAAGACCAGAGGGGGGTGCTCGAAGAGGACCTACCAAAGGAAACGCACAAGACAGGTCCCAGAAATACAGCATGGTAGACACATAATAAGGGATCATACTCACCCGCCGTGGTTCCCACGCCTGACTCCAGTTACCAGAAAAGACCTTCTTGAGAAACTGCCAGACCATCATAGTGGGTCACCTACTTATAACCCAACAGGGGAGATAACACCATCTAGGCAGGGGCTCAGGGAGACCACTGCTTAAAAACCTTATAAGGGGAGCAATCACAGAGTTAGCAGAAAGGGGAAATCAACCACGATTGACCTGACCACAAAGAATGGGCTGTCTACCCACATCCCAGGCAGGGGAGACAGCACTTACCTGACTAAGAGCTCAAAGAGACCGCTACTTAGAAACCCTAGGAAGGGGAGCGATCACCGAGCTAAGACCTGGCTATCCTCAGATAGACAGCTCTATGAAAATGGACAGGTTAACACACAGCTAGCCTGAGATAGCTGCACTTAACCACATACATAATGCAAAAAAGCTATAACCATCCTCAGATGGCTGTACTTCCTCTTCATTTTCTGTCCATACCCTCGAGTATGGTAGAAAATTAACACCACAATCGCAATGCGCAGCATATGTTCAACCCCCTGGGGAGCTGAACACGCTCCGCCCGCGCGCCAGACTCCCCCGGGAATCAGGTGGAACGGAGCCGCCGCCGCGAATGCGTTGTTAATGCCCGAGAGGCGAAATTCGGGTATAGAGAACACTCACCTCCCTCCTTTGCGAATGCATCGCGATGAGCACATCCAGTTCCCTCGCAAGGAATAAGCACTGAATGCGATGATCGCATTCAACTCCCTCGAGAGCTGAAAGCGCAGCTGACTACCGCACACACGTGTAACCGGGTATGAGAGCGCGTCTGCCTCTCGCAACAAGCAATAAATGCGGTGACCTCGTTCAACTCCCTCGAGAACCGATATTCGCTTAATCCTCACCATATAAGGACCGTATGATAGGTGCGGGTATCAGAGCATGCTTGTTTCTCGCAAGAGACAAGCAAAGAGCGCAATAAACTCCACGGGAGTAAAGAGCGCTTGCTCCTTACCACGCATCGTCACACGCGAGCCGTAATTAAAACATTTGGTGAGAAAAATGTACTCAATTCGAGCTTTTGGTTACTCAGACAAAAGGTCAGTGAAGACGAAGAAGAGACCATCCTGCTCTACCAGCGCCCTTTTATACTGTGGTCGCGCCGGTAGTGACTTTAGAGACTTCAGACACGGGTCACACAGATGCCGTTCCCCCTAGCACCCCCTAGAGGACGCAGTTCGAGTTCCTCGAAAGGGAACTACAGAGTATATTGTCTCCCCAAAAACTCTGTCTTTTTTGTCATGTCCCTCTAAAGTATAGAACACTTTTACTCATACTTTTTACACGTTTATAGTCTGCATAAAGAAATGTTTCAATATAGGCTACTGGTAGGCATATGCATTCTATTTTATGAACTCTGCAGGGCTGCAGCTCTCCAGGACCGAGTTCGCCACCCCTGATCTAGTTACATTTTATGTACATTGTTTGCATCTTATATGTGATTTTTTTTATTAATATACATTTTGGATTTTACTTTATGAACGTTACTAACTGTAAGTAATATCTCAGTTTCTAGTAAGGATCAGGTGACAGGAGAGATCTGCATGAGTGCGACATGTTTCATGTCGATGAGGAAGTAAGAGAAGCCGCATAGTTTGGGAGTAGGAGGACACAATAAAGACTTTAGCTAAGCAAAGTTAACGTTTCACCGATCGACCTGTGTTGTGGCAGATGTTGCTTGTGCAGCCTGCATTGCCACAGCAGAACTGTTTTGTGTCTCCGTGCAACACAGCGGTGTTTCATTACTGAATAAATCCACGCTTTTAACGAATGAAGTGAGTCAGTGATTCAATAATCCATTCATAAACAGTTGCTTGCCTCGTTTCTGAATGAATCAGCTGTTTGAACGAATCTGTTGAACTCACTTATTCAAACCTCCTACTGGTTTGGTTTCAATTTATTTTAATTTTATTGCCTACAGGTGTAGAAAAAACACACAAACTAACAAAAACAGAAGACAAATAATTTATATATTGTATTTACACAACATCACTGTACAGGAAATGTTTAACACTGTATCAAAGATATTTATATTTACATATTTACATTTCTGCATTATAAATGTTCAGTTATATGTATATGTTTACTGCAGTACAAATGTTTAAAGTTATTTATATATTTACATGTTTACAGTACTGCAGTGCAAAAGTTAAACGTTATGTATATTTACATGTTTACAGGCAACATTGTATAAAATATACATGTTTATATTATTTATTATGAAAATAAATATAAAATCATTAATCTCCAACAAATGTAATCTTGTCTTTAATCCTCTGCCCAAGCTTTTACTAACGGGCCATTTTGGTAATTACTATAATGTATAACTATATAATACTATATTGTAATACTTAAATTATGAATCGCTGTCAAATTAATCTTAAGAAAGAGTTTTGCCCCTACACTGTAAAAAAAAAATCCCGTAAAAAAACAGTAAAATTCCGGCAGCTGGGGTGCCGGAAAAAAACCCGTAAAATAACAGGCACATTAAATAACAGTATTTTTCCATAATTCAAAAAACAGTTTTTTTCTATAATTTTACAAAAGATTTTCTGTATTTTCTTGAGCTTTTAATATTCAATATGGAACTTTACTTAAATATTGAGGAAAGTTACGTAAATAAACATGAATTTTTTTTTACATTTTGAACACTGCTTTAATTCAAATAATCAGCCATAAAACAGTGTTTTAATAATTTATTCATCTGCAAGAGTATAACATCTCAAATGCAAGAATATCAATATAGCATAACTGCAATTTACTTATATTCTTTGTTTAAAACTACAACAATATAATAACTGCAACAATATTCAAATATACAAATTACTCCAAAAGTTAAAATTTCTGCAACAACACAATTTATAACTGCAACAGTATAAAATTATTTTAAAAAAAATCAAAGCTGCAGCAATATACAATAAAAGGAATTTTTCAAATCTGTAAAAATGTAACAGTTTGATAAACAAATCCGAACGACCTGGGAACAGATGAATTCATCTTGACAACACATAAGGCATGGACAAAAAAAGAAATTATGAAACCACGAAAGCAAATGATCGCCAACTATATTAAGCCTGCTAGGCAATGAAGGATGATCTGACTCTCAAAGTTTTTAGTCCATCCATTCATAGTCCGCAATCTTGCTAATCAATGAAAGAACCTTCGGACTGACTACTGTTAGCTTTCTTGATGTGGTCTTCTCCACTTTTGATCCCTTCTCCGGGTTCATCTTAAAAAGGCATCTGTTCAATGAAAAAAATCATTAGTAATAAAACATAGACTGTAACATATGCGCCAAATATAGAAATAATAAAAGCAGAGTAATTAGAATTTGCATAGGGCATGCTTGTGGAGGATGTTTGATATAAAGACATGTATGTGAGAGGATGTTATTTGTGAGACAGACATATTGTAAGAGTGTGTTATGTGAATGTGTGTGAGGATGCGTGCACCTGGTATTCATCACGTTATGGGGAACAAATGTCCCCACAAGGATAGTAATACCAGTAAATTTTGACCTTGTGGGGACATTTGTGAGGTCCCCATGAGGAAACAGGCTTATAAATCATGCAGAATTAGTTTTTTTCAGAAAGTAAAAGTGTGCACAGTCTCCTGTGAGGGCTAGGTTTAGGTGAAGGGTAGGTGTAGGGTGATAGAAAATACGGTTTGTACAGTTTAAAAACCATTACGCATATGGAATGTCCCCATAAAACATGTAAACCCAACATGTGTGTGTGTGAGAGTGTGAGTGTGTGAGGGTGTGTGTGTGTGTGTGTGTTTGAGAGAGTGTGACTATATGAGTATGCGTGTATGAGATTGTTAGTATGTGAGGATGTGTGTGAGCATATGAGTATGCATGTGAGTGTGAGTATGTGAGGATGCGTGTGTGAGTATATGAGTATGCGTGTATGAGATTGTGAGTATGTGAAAATATGTGTGAGTATATGAGTATGCGTGTGTGTGTGAGATTGTGAGTATGTGAGGATGCGTGTGAGTATATGAGTATGCATGTGTGAGTGTGAGTATGAGGATGCATGTGTGAGTATAGGAGTATGCGTGTATGAGATTGTGAGTATGTGAGGATGTGTGTGAGTATATGAGGATGCGTGTGAGATTGTGAGTATGAGGATGTGTGTGAGTATATGAGTATGCATGTGTGAGTGTGAGTATGTGAGGATGCGTGTGTGAGTATATGAGTATGCGTGCATAAGATTGTGAGTATGTAAGGATATGTGAGAGTATATGAGTATGCGTGTATGTGTGAGATTGTAAGTATGTGAGGATGTGTGAGAGTATATGAGTATGTGTGTGTGTGTGAGTATGGGAGGATGCGTGTGTGAGTATATGAGTATGCGTGTATGAGATTGTGAGTATGTGAGGATGTGTGTGAGTATGCGAGTATGCATGTGTGAGTGTGAGTATGTGAGGATGCGTGTGTGAGTTTATGAGTATGCGTGTATGAGATTGTGAGTATGTGAAAATATGTGTGAGTATATGAGTATGCGTGTGTGTGAGATTGTGAGTATGTGAGGATGCGTGTGAGTATATGAGTATGCGTGTATGAGATTGTGAGTATGTGAGGATATGTGTGAGTATATGAGTATGCATGTGTGAGTGTGAGTATGAGGATGCATGTGAGTATATGAGTATGCGTGTATGAGATTGTGAGTATGTGAGGATGTGTGTGAGTATATGAGGATGCGTGTGAGATTGTGAGTATGTGAGGATGTGTGTGAGTATATGAGTATGCATGTGTGAGTGTGAGTATGTGAGGATGCGTGTGTGAGTATATGAGTATGCGTGTATGAGATTGTGAGGATGTGTGTGAGTATATGAGTATGCATGTGCAGGGCTCGAAATTTACTTTTTTCCTTGGTAGCACTGGTGCTCCCAACTTCAAAAAGTTAGGAGCACCAAAAAAAATTTAGGAGCACCAAATGAATATTAATCTAATTAACACATTAAATTACCAGCCCTAGTTTATGGACATTTAATAGCATGTTGATGCTTTTTGGCCTACTTAAGTAGGATTTAACAGGGCAGTTCACTCAAAAATGAAAATTACCCTATGACTTACTCACCCTCAAGCCATCCTAGGTGTATTTTTTTCTCTAAGACGAATACAATCAAAATTATATTAAACAAAATTCCTGGCTTTTCCAAGCTTTATAATGGCAGCGAATGGGTGTTGAGATTTTGAAGTCCAATAAAGTGCATCCATCTATCATAAAAAAAGTACTCCACACGGCTCAGGGGGGATAATAAAAGCCTTCTGAAGTGAATCGATATGTTTGTGTAAATATTCATACTGAACATTATAAACCGTAATCTCTGGCTTCCGCTAACCGTCGTACATGTATTCATAAGAGAGTGGCGTTCGAGCGGATGACCTTAAGCTTGAAGGACTTGATTAGTTGGATCAGGTGTTTAAGGAGCACCACAACTGCCATTTGAGCAGAACAGCCAGCACTCGGCCCGGCATTTCTTTTTAGTAATGCACCGATCTTGATTCTTCATGGCCAATTCTGATTGTTGATGTTTTTACAAGCAAATGGGCTGATTCTGAAAGCCTTTGTTTAATATTTATTTTAAGCCTTAAGCAATGGACAAGAATGAATGAAAATACCAGTACATGAATAAGATGTTTATTTTCTCTATTACATGTAGAGCAATTTAAATTAGAAGCAAACACTGCATTTTTAAACAATCTACAGTATAAATAACAAAAAAATAAACGGCACAGTTCTTTCTTAGTCGTATTAAGCGCAAACAATAAATGCAGCCATAATCAAAGTAGGCTAGTCTCTCAATATTCAAAGTGCAAATAGAGACCGAATTTTTCAAGCATGATACAGAGCTATAGACAACTACACAACCTATTATAGCCTACAGCTATAAGTTATGTTACGTAGCCTAATTTGCGCACATTGGGGAGTCGTGCTCTAGACGTGGCGTAATAAAATTGCATTTGAATGCGCGCGCGCGTTTTACTTTCGGTTTCTTTTTAACGATGGCGCTAAACTCTCGGCGGTGCTGAGCGTCCATTCTACAATACAAGACATTAATTTAACAAAACTATTTGAAAGTGGGGGGACACAATCGGGATTTTGAAAAGTGTGTCCCCGGTGCAAATTACGCCTCTGCAACCTGTGAAACTCTGAAGATGAGTTATCATTTGATGTGAATGTGTGCCGCGTTGTACAGTATATTGAGACTGAGCGCCAGAATTGCGTCTGACAGAATGTGTGCTGTAGCACGAAATATAGTATATTTCTTCAAAAGCAGGTTGTGGAGACATTTTATTTGTCCACAATCAAAAATCGTCATATCACACATCCCTAATTGCAATGCAGTTTGTACAAATCAGGAACAGAGGTTAGTTGAGAGAGAGAGAAAAAAAAAAACGGCCGGTTCCGAGTTTCAGCGGAGCGCAGTGACAGTGACAGGGATTGACGGCTAATATCTAAAATCTGCATTAAAGTTAAGAATGTACAGATTGAGTTTAATTACTAATGTGTAATGTTGGAGAAAACGGCGAAACTGTCACTGTATCAGCTCACAGCACTCTGGTAGTTAGGCTAGCGAAAGTTTTATAAAGAAATTAAAACATGTTGCACCACAATAATTTCTCGCACTCGCACAAATGCTCCCAAATATATTTTGAGGTCGCGCAGACTAAATTTTGGGAGCATATGCGACCAAAACGGTCGTAATTTCGAGCCCTGATGTGTGAGTGTGAGTATGTGAGGATGCGTGTGTGAGTATATGAGTATGCGTGTATGAGATTGTGAGTATGTGAAAATGTGTGTGAGTATATGAGGATGCGTGTGAGATTGTGAGTATGAGGATATGTGTGAGTATATGAGTATGCATGTGTGAGAGTGTGAGTATGTGAGGATGCGTGTGTGCTATTACAGGTATAATCTGTGAACATCTTTACACATCTTTGTGCAACTCTCACCCTTTTACACTGACCTTGACTTTATACGCTCACAGAACTTGCTCACTGAATCTGCTCACAGAATCTGTAACGAGAAAAAAAAGGCATGTAAATATATGACATGTTGGAAAAAATCTACAAAAATACAAAGAAATATATTTTGAAATATATTATATCCATACTACTGAACCCTATCTGTGTCACCTGTGAATCCATGTCAGTGAGTCCCTATCAATAATCCCTACCAGCTTCAATAACAGCAGCGCATCACTGCAAAAAATGCTTTTCTTACTTATATTTTTTGTCTTCTTTCCAACCAAAATATATAAAAATTCTCAAATCAAGAAGTATTTTCTAGATGAGTAAAAGGTATTGTCTTGTTAAAAAAATGTCAAAATAAAGTGTATTTTTGCTTGTTCTAATCAACATAGTCTGCCAAAGGGGTAAGAAAAATAATCTTGTTTTCTGATTGAAATAAGATTTTTTTGCTTACCCCAGTGGGAGATTATTTTGCTTGTTCTAAACAAAAACTTGCTTAAATTTGACTTGTTTTTTCTAAAAAAAAAAAAAAAAAGATAATTTTTACTAATCCTTCTTGATTCAAGATTTTTTACATATTTTGGCTAGTAACAAGAAAAAAAATCTAAGTAAGAAAAGCATTTTTGCAGTGTTTAATTTAGAAGGGTAATTAAAACTATCAAGAAACAGAAGTTGTGAAACTTTTTCCCCTAGACTTACATCCAATACCCAACCAGCATATATTTTCATGCTGGAATGCTGGTTTATGCTGGTCCTTAGCTGGTGATGTGCTGGTCCAGGACCAGTTTAAACCAGCAAAGGACCAGCATCCCGGCATCAAAACCTACCTAACCAGCATATGCTGTTTTTTTTTTTTTTTTTTTTCAACAGGGTTGACTGCAGATAGTTCAGATCATCATTGTGACTATATCTGAAAGTAAAACTTGCAGTCCAGTTTGTAAAGCCAATTTCAGTATACAGGCGTAATCAGTGGCGGTTCTACACTGAATTGCGCCCCGGGCGAGACTCCCTCCCGGCGCCCCCGCCACCCCCACCACCCCCACCACCCCCACCACCCCAAAAATTATATACAATAATATACAAAATAAAATATAGAATAAATATAGAATAAATCACACTAAAGAAAATTAAATTATTTATTTTACTGCAGAACAGAAAACACAAACTGAAACTAAAATCTGACATTTCTGGCTTTTCTAGATGCAAAGTCATCAATAATGGCATCATATGAGATATGCTCCCCTATTGAATGGTATTGGTTTTAATGGTAAGTATAACAGTGTCTGCTGGTATATGATGGATTCTACTGGTGGGTGGGATGGTAAATCCTATTGGAAAAGTGTCCAAAACACACTACAATAAGGAATTTTGTAATACTTTCACTGGAGAAAGTTAATGGTTCATAATATATACACTACCGTTCAAAAGTTTGGGGTCAGTAAGACTTGTAATAGTCTTTAAAGTAGTCTCTTATGCTCATCAATGCTGCATTTATTTGATTAAAAATATAGAAAACAACTGTAATATTGCAAAATGTTTTTACAATATAAAATAATGTTTTTTTTTTATTTTAACATACTTTAAAATAGAATGTATTCCTGTGATGAAAAGCTGAATTTATCAGCTGTTACTCCAGTCTTAAGTGTCACACGATCCTTCAGAAATCATTCTATTATGCAGATGTGTTATTAGAATGATCAATATATGACCAAATATTTTATGGAACCTGTGATTTTTTTTTTTTTTCAGGATTCTTTCATGAATAACAAGTTTAAAATGTACAGTGTTTATTCAAAATATAAATATTTTATAACAATGTAAATTATTTATTATTAACTTTTAATAAATGTTTAATTATTAAAAAAAAAAAAAAAAAAAAAAAAAATAAAAATGTACTGACCCCAAACTTTTGAATGGTAGTGTATATATATTAGACTTTTATTATGTTTTTTTTTTTTTTTTTTTTTTTTTTTTAGCAAGGTAAGGCAAGCATCATAAGCAAGAAGGCTAACAAACTTAAGAGTTAACGTTATACCACTAATTAACATAATGACATGAATACCTTAATCATACAGAGAGAACATTGTTGCATACCTTTATCTTTTGCCCGTTTCTCCTCATCTTCTTTTTTTCCTAAATTGGGCACCTGACAGCTTTGGCCTTTTTCTCTCCATCGCTGTGTTTACTTTGTAATCGACAATCAACAGATTTCTCATCCCCCAACGATGTCACTCACGACCAGAAGTCAAGACTAAACCAATTCACCTCCACATCATAATCGTTTTTTATTACCTATTTTTATTAGCAATTTCACGCAATTAAATAAATAAACAAAGTGCAACTTATTGGTCTGTGTTTATCATTTTTTTCTCTTTTTTTTCAAAGTAATATTTTGAATGAAATGTGTGTTATTTGTAATAAAGTCAGGTGTCACTGACATAGTTTAGCCCACCTCCTTGTCCGCTTCATTTGGGAGAGGTGAACTGTACTCTGCTCCCCTCCCCTCATCCCCTCTCCTCTCCTCTCCTCTCAGCAGCAGGGGCGGCACAGGTATCATAGACAATAGAAACCGCTTAGCGGCACAGATGATTTTTTTTCCTCCAAGTTCGTGTGCCGCCCCCCACGTGTCATGAAAAAATGCCGCCCCGGGCGGCTGCCCCGTTCGCCCATGCCTAAAACCGCCACTGGGCGTAATAACCAGTGCTTGTAACGTTAGAGGGAAAAGGTGCCGACGAACAGTGCTCGGAGGGGGTTGGGTCACTTTAAGCGTTAGTCCTAATGAATCTGTTTCTGAATTAATAACTTTCATCCAACCTTGCTTCGGAAAACAGTATTTTTAGCTTGTAGACGACGCCTACGACGATGTATATAAAAACTATTGCACTCTGGGTCGAAAATGGGTAAAGTTGGCAACTCACCGCATCAATAACTCCGTGTCTAAAGCTTCTTAAAACACAAATTACACGTCTTTCGAATAACAGTAACGTAAACAACCAGCTAACGTTAACAACCTAATTTTCAGCAAAACGAACCTGTTTGGGTTTTTCCCTCAGGGCCTAACGTTATAAATTCAGCCTAACGTAACTTTACTTGATAAAGAAACCTAATACTACAAAATTATGTAGTACTATTCGGACAAAATCTAGCAAAACAAACAAAAAAACAAAAAACAAAAACAAATTAAAAATACACTGTACCATCAAATGAAACCTAAATTTTAAACTTTTTGAAGATTTTAAATGTCTAACGTTAACATTACTGATCAGAGCCAACGTTTAAAACACTGATTTAACAATATAAAAATATTCCTTATGCTAGGACTCAAATATTAAAGAAGTAGTAGTAATGACCAAAAATATAAAACATGTACTTTACCTGCTTATTTTCGCCTCACATCGAAGATCGAAGCTGAAGGTCGAGTGATAAATAATCCTTACGCGCACGCGGCAACCCCGCTGCGTGCTTAGTGGAGAATAATGTATCCTTGCGCCAGGGCGAGAATTCCTTTAGTTCGAATATTAAAATCTTAATTTTTGTAATTTAAATATCAGCGTATTAATTATATTATTATATCACTTCATATATCCACATATCTAGAAATGTGAAATAATTAATGCTTGTTAATGTTTACTAATACATGTATTAAACATTACCTAATAATTAACATTTCATGTAAATTAAAATGATTACAAATGTCATTAAATTTCTAATTTATATGATCATGCACATCTTGAAAACCGACAAATGATTTTAACAGATGTTATACAATGATTAAAACCTTTTGTTAAAGCACAACACACTGCGATTATTGAGGTGTGATACGGGTAAGGTTTGGTAGTATGGGTAAGTTTAAGGGTTAGGGGTCAGCAGTGTACAGGGGTCAATTTAATTACTATAAGGCAACATGATTCAATTTGTATATATTGCATTGTTTTGATAAATGATAAATGAAGTATTTTCTTGAATTTTTTTCCCCCTCCTGTTGATGTATGCTTCAAGGAATATTCTGTTTGTACAATATAGTATACTAATGTTAGTGTAACAAAATATTAGTACTAATACTAATACTAATATTAGGTAACAAAAACATGTTTTGCACCCACATTACAATGTGCGTTGTCTTTACCAAGCATTAAGCTAAACTTAACTAACCACCCTTTCCACAAATGTTACAGTAGCTAAAAGTCAACTGCCAATAAAGAAAAAAAAAAAAAAGTCTACACAACAAACAAAGACCAAATATATAACCTTTACAGACTGTGATTATGAGTTAATGCATATATTAACATGAATAATTAGTGAAGTGCTTAAAATTACAAATTAAGCTACATTTTCACAAAATTTGTAATAGTTAAAAAAAAAAAAAAAAAAAAAGAGCATACATAGCTAATATGTGAACTGGTTTAATGATATTGATAAGCATTCAAAAGTTCATTAACAAATAAACTTGCAATCATTGTAAATTTTCAATCATTGCAATCATTTCTAATTTGTAGATTTTTAAAATGCATTGAAAGACAAAAAACATTTGAGCTGAAGGCCACTGTCAAAGAAACCTGGGCTTAATACCACCTGTTTGCCACAGATTTATTAAATCCATGTCAAAATGAATTGAAGGCAGTAAAAAAAAAAGGAGCCCCTGCCAAGTATTGAGTACATATGAAGTAAATGAACATGACTTTCAAGAAGGCCAACAATTCACTAAAAATGATTTTTATTTTTTTAGTCTTATGAAATATTCTAATTTGTTGAGATAGTGAATTGGTGGGGGTTTGTTAAATGTGAGACAAAATCATCACAATTAAAAGAACCAAAGACTTAAACTACTATCTTTGTGTGCATTATAATTATTTAATACACAAGTTTCACAATTTGAGTTGAATTACTGAAATAAATGAACTTTTCCACAGCATTCTAATTTATTGAAATGCACCTGTAAATGGCAGTATTAAACAACATCTGTCGACATCTTACTGCTAACCCAGTAAAACTTACAGAGTAGAACTTCATGCACTGGTCGTGACTTGATGCCAGTCTTCTGTCCTCTCCCACACCAGTTTAGTTGGGTGGCAAGTTCAGGAGTAAAGACCTTCCTGCATACCCGCCACACCGTTTTTTTAACAGAGTTCCCCCCAATTATGGACAGCTTCGCGATCTGCAATGAAACACAGAATTAAAGCAAATGTTACTACCTACAATCTAAATCCTATTTTCTGTCACATGTCTTGTTAGTTTGGAATACATAAGTTGAACCCTCCTGCTTGGATTTGTGCAGGCAAACACAAACAATTGACTAAACTGATCAACTCCCCATTTTGATGTTACACACTGTATACACAAAGTATTAGAGAACATACCACATGTTTCTTAAAATCACCATCTCGGCAAAGCTTTTCATCAAAGCTATGGTACTTATATGGGTTCTGAATTACCTCTATATGGGTTCTGAATAGGGAAACACATATGGGGCTCTCTTGGTCAAACCATATGGGTAAAAAATGGGCAAACACAATCAGTCCCATATAGGCTACCTACACTGGCCCTAGGCGGGACCCACAAAGGCTACCTCTATATGGGTTCTGAATGGGGAAACACATATGGGGCCCTCTTGGTCAAACCATATGGGTAAAAAATGGGCAGACACAATCAGTCCCATATAGGCTACCTACACTGGCTCAAGGCGGTACCCACATAGGCTACCTCTATATGGGTTCTAAATGGGGAAACACATATGGGGCCCTCTTGGTCAAACCATATGGGTAAAAAATGGGCAGACACAATCAGTCCCACATAGGCTACCTACACTGGCCCTAGGCGGGACCCACAAAGGCTACCTCTATATGGGTTCTGAATGGGGAAACACATATGGGGCCCTCTTGGTCAAACCATATGGGTAAAAACAATCAATCCCATATGGGCTGCCTACATGGGTCCAAGGTAGTACCCACATAAGTAATCTTCGTATGGGTTCTGAACAGGGAAAGATGTGTAGGGCCCTCTTGCCAAACTATATGGGTCAGACATGGGCATACACAATCAGTCCTTTATAGATCGGTTACATGGGCCCAAGGTAGTACCCACATGGGTAATCATTGTATAGGTTGTGAATGGGGAAATACATATGGGGTAGTGATGGGTCATTCGTGAATGATCTGTTTATTGCGTCTGTTATGTGACAAATGAATGAAAGACTCTGAAGGTAAAGCAATTATTTATGTTCCCTACAAATTATGTCTGGGTGCATTATAATGATTTCCTAATTTAGAATATGATCAAGATTGCATAGGTAGGTGTTTTCAGAGAATTTGGTTGGTAAAAGTATAATTTTTAACGCCACTTAAATGAATGAAATGACTTCAATGAAGAGCCATTCATTCATCAATGGATCATTGCATGACAACAAAGTACCGCAAGAGTGATTCGAAAGGATGGAGCGTCTGCTCTGCTCTGTATAGCTCTTGCGGTACTTTGATGTCGTACAATAATCAATCAGCACAGTGAAAACAACCAACACCTGGTTATTTTAGGCAATTTAGAAATCATGTGCTGAATGTGTCCCCAGGTAGTGCCATGTCTGGTCATCCAAATAGGGGACCCTCTTGGGTAAGACATAAGCATTCTGGGTAAGACATGAGCAAACATAATCAGTCCCATATAGGCTGACTGCATGGGCCCTAGGTAGTACACATATAGGTACTAGGTGCAAAGTGGGCAGTGGGTTTGAGATCTATGTGGGTACAGTATTGACCTTATTCACCATCTTTAAAATATTGTCTTTGAACTTCCATTTGTGTGGTAGCTCTGTATATTTCTATGGCATTTCTGTCTAAGTAATTTAGCTGGTAAAGTGGATTTATGTATTGTAGAGTTAACAAAAGTTATTGTAAACACTGTAATGTTTAAAGCAAATGTCTTAAATGTCAGTAGACCAGGAAGATTTTAAAATGAGAGGTTTATTCATAAATCTGTTAGAACACCATGGAAATACAAACAGAAGACAGCAAATGTAGGACTAAAAAAGCATGCAGCTACATAAGGTCAATAGGCTATTGGTCCTCAACTCCAGTCCTGGAGGGCCAGTGTACAGCAGACTTTAGTTTCAACACTAATTAAACACACCTGACTCTAATTCACAAATCATTTTGAACACTGTGATTAGCTTGTTTGGTGTGTTTGGTTAGAAATAGAACTAAACTCAGCAGTACATTTAGTTTTCAGGACTAGTTTATGAATCAGGAGTTGAAGAGCCCTGGAATATACAAATCAAGTTAAACCCAATGTGCCATCAGCATTGGCCTGCAAACACATGCTTATCTCCATATAGTTATTTCAAAATCTTTGCAAATGGTTCAAAATATCCAAAAAATGGTCACTGTGCAATATGACGAATGGGTTACAGAAGGCTAATTATCTATCAAAATAATGGGATTATAGTGGCTTTGAGATTGGTAGAAGAAGTAAAACCCATAGCAACAGCTGCTGCCTGATTCCACAGAAGTACTCCAAAGTTTTATAATCAGTTGGTTGGTAACAGATAATGAAATAGCCCAAGTGAAGAAAGACAGAATGGACATTTATGTTTCTGATAGGAAAAATCCAATGTATATCCAGAAATCGTATTTGCAGCATATGATACAGGGGTTCAGAATAAAGTGCTGTTTCATTCAGTTAGCATATTGTGTTTTGTGTTCAGTTTTCTTTTTGGACCAACAGTACAGACTTTTCTTTTCAGTCTAGTCGGCACATGACCGACCTTCAAAGTTGAAATATGATTGAAATAATGTCAGCTGCTGTTTTAACATTGACACAAATTGATAATGTATAATGCTAAATCATTCAAATTTGTTTTTAACCAAAAAATATATAAAAAAATAAATAAATAAATAAAAAAAATAACAGATCTGTATGTTGAATAAATGTGAAATGAAATATCTGCCTTTTGAATAATTATGATTATTAATATTTTATTTATTAGCATTTTATGATATTTTTATTCTCTTCAAAATCCAAATGTGTATGTATAATTTTAATTATTAGCATTAGTAACAATAATTATAATAGATACAGTTCTAATCTCAAAAGAGCAGTGAGATTCTGTGTGGACTTTTACATATCACTATTACATTTTTATTCATACACTGAAACAAATAATACAGCCAAAAAAATAAAACTAAATACACGTTTGTTACCACTCTCTGAAACAATTTCTATTGGTTGTTTCACTTGGTTGCTTTCATCAAGATTGGTTAATCTACCTGTCATTCACGAAACTGGCCAATGACAGCCTCGCGCGCCTTTTTGCTAGTGCAGTTTGAAAATACACTAATCAGTTTGGTGATGTGCGTTTGTGTGTTGTGCGTTTGTGTGTTTGAAGATCACTCGCTCAGTTCCTGATTATGTGCCTGTTAAATTCTTATTGTAAACTAATTTCATCTGTGACATGTCAACGGAGAACAGAAGCTGGAATGTGAACACAGAGGAAGGGGCAGACTGGATGTGTGAGATCCCAAAAACATATGGCGATGTCAGGTAACAAAACATTTTTCAGTCAAACCATCATAAAGTTATGATTTGTGCCCACAATTAATTAATGTGAGTGAAAGGAAATTAAAGGGAGAGGCTAATCGCGATTAGCATATTAGCGCGCTGGCGATATTAGCACGTATTTCAATGTAAATTAGTGTTTGAAGTTGGTGTGTGTTTGTGTGTATTAATGTTTAGTTTAAAACTCAAACTCATGAGAAGTAAAGGAGCACTGGAATAAGTGAAGTGAGTGATTAAACTGTAATTTACACTTGAAAACACTGGAATATATAGGAGAGTTGAAGTGTTGTACGAGAGTGTTATGTTTGTGTAGATGACCGTTTCTGAGTATACTTTTTAACTTGTAATGATAAGATATTGGTTCACATTTTTAGATCAAGCACACGTTTTTCAGGAAAAACAGGCACCCAATACAGAGACTACAGTAAAATGTTAGTCAGTTTTAACCACTGTTTCCAGACCTGAACTATGATTATAATCGTTATAAGTACATTTGTAAGACATTTCCTCCATCGGTGATAGAAAATCTGACTAACTTTTTTTCGCTGTTGTCTTTCTTTTTCTGAGGTGGCACAAAGAAAGGGAAATAGACTTGTCACCATCTTCAGTCCTTTATTTCATTCACTGGAGAACATCACAGCCTTCAGATGTGTCATATCAGGATAAATGCAACTGCAGGTAAAATTACATTATGGTCGATTTAACTGTAGTGTACAAATAGGCTTTTTTAAGATACAGTTGTATTTACCTTGCTGTGATATCTATGGGAGGAGTCCCTGTGAATCCTCTTTGTCTTTCTTTTGGGGATTCACATTTTTCTGATGGTATTGTTATGCATTAGGTTCATGTTTCGATCATAACTAACAGTTTCAAAGCTGACAGTTTGTTTATGTTGCCTAAATGGCTTATAATGGCAAATTTCAGTACAATTTAAATATGTTTTGTTTAAGAATGTTTAAAGGAATGGTAAAAAAAGAAATTATTCTTTTTAAGGACTCATCGGGCCCACCCCACTACAGATTCACCAAGGATCCAGCTGATCACTGCCAATTTGGAGGAGGATTGTCCTTTATCTACTACATTGTACTCTCACTTCTGGTATGGATTCACTGACTTTTTGTGATATGTGAGATGTTTTGATTTTACTAAATGTAGCGATTTTGCTTAATTTGATTCTACATAATTTTCTTAAAGGGAACGTTCACCCCAAAATGAAAGTTCTGGCATCATTTACCCTTCATCACCCTTATGTTTTTCCAAACCTGTATGAATTTCTTTCTTCTGTTGAAGACAAAAAGATTTTTTGAAGAATGTTGATAATCAAACAGTTCATAGTAGCCATTAACTTCCATAGTAGGAAAAAAATATTATGGAAATCATTGGGGCGTGTCAACTGTCTATAAATTCACCCAGTGTTTTTGAAGGAATTTGTAATCTAGTTTCACCTACACCAGAAGTGAGTATATGGGTGTTTTTTTATGCATCTTTGCAATTCGCCTTTTCTTAATAATGTGCTAGTTAGCAAGTTTTGCAGTTAAATGCGGCTAAAGTAAACATTACTGATCGTCACCCCACAGAAGATAGAGGCGGAATGGCAGAGCTCATTAGCGTTTAAAGGAACATGCAACAGAATGGCTCACTCTAAAAAGGGCTGATTTTGACATGGTAAAATGGGTGGTTTTTTTTTACACTACCACTGAGAAATTTTAACCAAACTTTAGGCTTCTCATTAACCCTCTGGGGTCTGAGGGTGTTTTGGGGCCCTGGAGAAGTTTTGACATGCTCTCACATTTGTGCTTTTTTTCAGTATCTTAAAAACATATTAATGGCTAAAGTTGGATTATATTGTAATCAGCACAAACTGGGCTACAATAATATGCAAGCAACATTAATGTACATGTTTGTGTTTTTGAGAAAACAACATTTATGCGTGGTTAGTGAAAAACTCTTTAAGTCACTGAAATAAGGCCATGAAACACATTCAGAACATTAGCTCACTAGACTTTTGAGAACTGCATGTGGTTGTCTAGAGTTTTTTCTACCAAATGATGTGAAAATCATCTCATTCACGCGTTTACAGAAAACAATATATTGACTTAAATTTTCTAAAACATATTTTGTGATCGAAAGGGAATATGCGAGGGAGTGACAACGACCATGAATATTTAGTGATTCACACAAAAGAGACAAAAGGCCCTCCTCTAATGGCCCATCAATGAGACTGTGACTGTCAGGTAGAAACAATGAGAGATTCAGAGAATGGAGTTTTATACTATTTGTATTTTATTTACAACACCGAATCATCAAAACATACATAATGAAGATCAAAAGCACATTATTGACTACACTGATCTAACCATAGAGACGTGAACAGACTTTGTGTCATTCCTGAAAACTGTTTTCTGAATTCTGTTCAACAAGTGAAACAAGTAAATTATACCTGATATTTAAGTGATTGCTGCTTCTTTCCATGGATTTAAGAAACAAAACTCATCATCAGTAGTTCAGGAAATTGTTCTACAATAAAAAAAAAAAAATCAGTGTAGTTGAACATCTGATGTGGGTACAGTACTCTTCATGTGGCATTCATCTGTGGTGCAGGAATCAGATCACTAGAAAAAAAAAAACAAAGAAAAAAAAACATCTGTAAGCATGTTAATATCAGGAGCACCTGTAATATATACATATAATATGATTCTGTAGTCATAGACTCACACATGCTTTATACTGTCTTTAAAAAATGGCATTTTATATCTGAGAAACTAATTATTACTGTTTAGCACGTTAAACATCTATTCATTAACATAGTATTAATACTAAACTAATATTATCCTATTGTTATACGATAAATAAATGACTAAATAAATAAATAAATAAATAAATGTGATGTTATAGTCATAAACAAGCATGCTTTGTATGTCTTATACAATACAAAGCCATTTTATGTCTGGGAAACGAATGTATTATTGTTAAGCACGTCATAAACATCTATTGGTTAACAGAGTATATGACAGTAGTTTGGTCTAAACAATCTTAGACTCTTTCATTCAGTGTTACATTGTAAACACTATTACATTTATATCGCGTCATTTTTATTTTATAGAACATTAAAAACATCCTGGCGTCGTCAAACATTTCGACGCAATGAAATGAAACATACTTCATAACGTTTCACTTGATAACACGTAGTCAGGAATTATAGTTTGGTAAAAATCTAACTACTATAATGTGTACAAGTTATATCACAGTAACACAACAACTAACGTAAGTCTAATAAAAGAAAGACTTACTCTTTTCGGTTGATCTCCCCGCATCACGCTCTTCCTCTGAGGGAAATATAAATCTTTCTCCTCACAGCGCTTCTTCTTCCAGTAACAAGATGAAGTAGCCGAGATGAACACT
>NW_026127358.1:0-24319 GCF_022985175.1 Labeo rohita | reverse complement strand
AGTGTGGAGATCAGGAAAAAAGGGAAGGCTCCGGCGTGCTGGAGGTGGTCGAGACCGCAGAAACCTCTCGTTCAGTTTACTTTTCTGCGGCTCGACTAATGGCTCGGCGGGCCAATCAATGCTTAACTTGGCCACCGCCTGAGTCACCACCTCCAACAGCTCCTCGTACTGGGGAAACTGCGGTGCTGCAGCCTCATCAACACTCACCACATCAACCTCCTCAGAGGAAGATATGGGGAGCGTGGAAGAAACCGCAGCGCGGGCTTCCGATCCCGAGGGCCGGGCAGCGGATCTGGTGGGTGAGACAGGAGATAGGGGGTCACCCGTCTCCATACCCTCCACCAGATCCAGTTGCGAACCCCAGGAGTGCAGCCGCCGCTCCGCCTCGGCGGAAGCGGGACCGGACCCGTGGGGAACGCTGGTGAAGGCTACCTCCGCAGAGAAAAGAGCCTTCCGGGAGCGGAGCAAACGCATTGGAAGCACGTCACAATGCGGGCAATCGCCCCCCCTCGAGGGCCGATGCTGCATGCTCCGCTCCCAGGTAAGCCACGCATAGAGCGTGTGTATCCCCGCTCGAGATGTAACGAGAGCAGGGAGGAACACACGCTCTAAAACCTGACTTGCCAACGTTCTTGGTTTTTTGCGAACACTTAGACATACTGTCTCAAAAAGAAAGTGGCGCAAACTAGCAGCCAAAAGGAGACAGCACAGACAAACACAGAGCGCTGCTGAAAGACAGAAGCTGTCGCTCATTCTGGCGCACGTGCTTTTATGCTTCCTGGTCAGTGACGTCACCCGCCTATGATGTCTCGTTCTTCCATTGGTTTGATTGCACACGTGATTCAGAGCGTGGTCACGCTGAAGGTGTTCCCCTAGCGTTTCGACGCAGCTCGAGTTCCTGAAGGGGAATCATGAGGTCAAAGGAACTGCCTGAAGAGCTCAGAGACAGAATTGTGGCAAGGCACAGATTTGGCCAAGGTTACAAAAAAAAATTTCTGCTGCACTTAAGGTTCCTAAGAGCACAGTGGCCTTCATAATCCTTAAATGGAAGACGTTTGGGACGACCAGAACCCTTCCTAGAGCTGGCCGTCTGGCCAAACTGAGCTATCGGGGGAGAAGAGCCTTGGTGAGAGAGGTAAAGAACAACCCAAAGATCACTGTGGCTGAGCTCCAGAGATGCAGTCGGGAGATGGGAGAAAGTTGTAGAAAGTCAACCATCACTGCAGCCCTCCACCAGTCGGGGCTTTATGGCAGAGTGGCCCGACGGAAGCCTCTCCTCAGTGCAAGACACATGAAAGCCCCCATGGAGTTTGCTAAAAAACACCTGAAGGATTCCAAGATGGTGAGAAATAAGATTCTCTGGTCCGATGAGACCAAGATAGAACTTTTTGGCCTTAATTCTAAGCGGTATGTGTGGAGAAAACCAGGCACTGCTCATCACCTGTCCAATACAGTCCCAACAGTGAAGCATGGTGGTGGCAGCATCATGCTGTGGGGGTGTTTTTCAGCTGCAGGGACAGGACGACTGGTTGCAATCGAGGGAAAGATGAATGCGGCCAAGTACAGGGATACCCTGGACGAAAACCTTCTCCAGAGTGCTCAGGACCTCAGACTGGGCTGAAGGTTTACCTTCCTACAAGACAATGACCCTAAGCACACAGCTAAAATAACGAAGGAGTGGCTTCACAACAACTCCGTGACTGTTCTTGAATGGACCAGCCAGAGCTCTGACTTAAACCCAATTGAGCATCTCTGGAGAGACCTAAAAATGGCTGTCCACCAACGTTTACCATCCAACCTGACAGAACTGGAGAGGATCTGCAAGGAGGAATGGCAGAGAATTCCCAAATCCAGGTGTGAAAAACTTGTTGCATTTTTCCCAAAAAGACTCATGGCTGTATTAGATCAAAAGGGTGCTTCTACTAAATACTGAGCAAAGGGTCTGAATACTTAGGACCATGTGATATTTCAGTTTTTCTTTTTAATAAATCTGCAAAAATGTCAACAATTCTGTGTTTTTCTGTCAATATGGGGTGCTGTGTGTACATTAATGAGGATAAAAAAATGAACTTAAATTATTTTAGCAAATGGCTGCAATATAACAAAGAGTGAAAAATTTAAGGGGGTCTGAATACTTTCCGTACCCACTGTATCATACTAAATAGGATCTCCAATCGAAATACAACATTAAACAAAGGCAATCTTTTTTGTATTGTATTGTAGCAGAAAAGTGAAAATTCCCTTAAACTTAAAGGAGAAATCCACTTCCAGAACAACAACTGACAAATAATTTACTCACCCCCTTGTTATCCAAGATGTCCATGTCTTTATTTCTTCAGTCGTAAATAAACTAAATAAAATAACTTTTCAGCATTTTTCTCCATATAATGGACTGATATGGTGCCCCGATTTTGAACTTTCAAAATGCAGTTAAATGCAGCTTCAAACAATCCCAAATACGGCTGTAAACAATCCCAGCCAAGAAAGAAGGGTCTTATCTAGCAAAACGATTGGTTATTTTAATAAAAATAATGCAATTTATATACTTTTTAATGTCAAACACTCATCTTGTCTTACTCTGCCTGGACTGGTTTTGTTCCGGTTCATAACAGTTAGGGTATATCGAAAAACTCCCATCTCATGTTCTCCCTCAACTTCGAAATCGTCCTATATCACTGTTTTACCTTTTTTGTTAAGAGTGTTTGATCTTCTTTGCATGTTCACTTTGCAAAGACTGGGTCGGTATATACTTCTGCAGCGATGTAGGCAGTGTTGGACAAACTACTTGGAAAATGTAGTGAGCTAAGCTAACAGTTACTCTTCATTAAATGAAGCTTAACTACACTAAAGCTACAGCCTTGGGTAATGTAGCAAGCTAAGCTACAGCAACATGTCAAAAGTAGTTTACTACATCTAAGCTATTTTTTACATTTTCATTTTTCTATTGAACCAACATCATACCAAGTCAATGCTCTCTCAGTGATCAATTAAATTGTCAGTCATACAGGCATAAAAGTCCAGTTTAATTGTTTATTCAACCACTCTTCCAAACCAATTTGGCAACAAAAATCAGTATAATGTACAGGGCTGGGTTTATCTCATATTTTGGGGGGTTAGGGGGGGGGTTGAATTCTTTCTTTAAAAAACATTATTTTTTTTTTAAAACAATGGCACCTGTTTCAGAATGTTGAATGAATAAAACAGGGAAAACACTAAATTTTTAAATAAAATAATTTATACATATAATTGAATAACATAGTCTATATATGAATGGGTGTTTGTCAACTGATTGCATGCCATCAGAGTTTACAGTGTTGATGACAGCTTCGTAAAAAAATAGCCTAATGGAAGTGCTGTAGTTTTGCTGTATATAGCTACTGAAATATGACAGACCGCACAAAAACAGCACTTTAATTTACTGCCATTTTTAAAGATAGTAATTGATTTCATGAATACAAGACTGTGAATACAAAACAAGTGCCAAATGTAAGCCAGATTTGGCCCAGACCCTGTTACTATCTGGGAAGCAAAGCTAAATTCTATTGTAAATTTGTTAACTGACAGTAAGAATATTTAACCGAATCAAGCGGCTATTTTCGTTTGCCGTTTTTTTTTTTTTTTTTTTTTTAAAAAAACATGCTAACATAAATTGTACGTCTTTGAGAGGAAAAATTAAACCCGACAGGTCACGGCGGCTAGGCCTAAAAGTCACATTTTATTATATTCTGAAATGAACAGGCCTACAGCCAGGGGCGGACTGGGACAAAAATTCAGCCCTGGCACTGTAGCCACACCAGCCCACATTACCACACCGACACAGCCCCACCCACGGACATGCACATTCACTACTTATATTGGTGTACAGATGGTGAAATAATATAAGCAGTACCATATGTAATAGATATTTAAACATTTAATGTATGTGACTGGAACAAAAACAACCCGTTTATAACAAATTTATACATACAGTAAAAACTAAATAAAAAAGAATCTGTGAATCTTGTAGAGTCCGTGTGCTGTCTGTTTATGCCGTTTGTCTGCTATTACTTATGATCGGACTAACCTGTGAATGTGTATCTCACATACACACACACACACACACACACACACATGGACATGCAGCACTAGCAACACTTCAGCATACTTTAATTCACAAATAACTATATATCATGAACTTAAAGGTGTGTATGTGTGTGTGTGATACACATTCACAGGTTACTCCTATCATAAGGATTAATTTATCATTAATTAGAGCCACAGTGTTAAAAAGGCTCACATGAGCTTTTATTTTGAAGTGTTTCTGGCAATCAGCCAGTGATCTCACACTCATGTTGACTGTACACGGAAGTGTTTTAGTATCTTTATTTGTATAAGTTTTTCTGATTCCTTAATTTGTTTATTCTAATTTGTTGTAGACCACACATGCACACCAACCCACATGGATACCCCAAAGTGATTGTTAGCACTTGCATGCTCAGTACTTGTTGGAAACTTTGTGGAAAGAATAAAGAATCAAAAGAATTCTGGATTGATTGCATCTCATTGTCTCTGACCGGACATCTGTGGTGAAGTAGTCCCCCACTGGCAACCCCTAACTGGTTTCTATATCAGTTTTCTATACACAGTATTAAGAAACTGTCAGCATTTGTGTCAGGGTGTGTCTCTCTCATTGCTGTCTTCCTACCTCCATGATACTTGACTCTGCTGCAGCAGCTGAGCTATCTGCACTGGGTCCAGAAACATTCTAGTTTTGAATAGATGAACACACAATTCAGTCAAGGGAGAACATAAGCAAGCCAATGTCTCATTTTACATTGTCTAACTATTGCATAGATATATTCCACTATTGCCTGTAATAGAAGTCTATGTTCCACCCTACCTAAGGATTAATTACATACTGTAACCTATGCATGTATTTAATGTTTTACTTTAAAGACTAGCTATGTATTCACTACAAATGCTTACAGTACTATGGCTATAGCTATAGGTTCTTTTGCATGTTAGACTATATTGCTAGTAGCATACAGCAGTCTGTATACCCTAAATCCCACGTTATCTGCTGATAATGACATTTTAAAATGTACGGGAGTTCTTTGCTAAGCTTACAACTGTTAAACACAGTGTAGGTTACTGTCAAAAACTGTCAGAAGTAGCGTGAATGGCGTGAAAATGACTTAGTATATTTTAATATAATGACTTAGACGTTTTCTGTTTTCTTCTTACCTCCTCTACCGCGCTACTGTCCTCCGATGCAGCAACGCTGCCGAATTTAAACCTTTCGAGAATATGTCAGTTAATTTTATGCATTTGGCAGCATCTGATTTTAGAGCCCTTTTTTTTTCTTTCTTTCTCGGAGCTTTTCGGCACCGCCTTTCCTTTTTTACGGCCAATCTCTGACTCTGACCAAGTATCTGACAATTAGCAAGTGTTGCACTTACTGTTTGACATTCTTGCCAGATTTTGATTACGTCCGCGTAACCCCTGATTGGGTTGGATTGGGTCGGCCAATGGTCCGGCCCTTCTGGCATTTGCCAGAATTGCCAGATGGCCAATCCGCCCCTGCGTGGCGTCATTCATTCAATAACTAAGCAAATGGTTGTAGTTATGAATGGGTTATTAATCACGGACTCTCCGAATGGTTCAAAGCTGCAGATTCATTCAGCAACGAAACACCGCTGTTGATTGGAGACACGCCAGTTCTGTTGCGGATTTCGTTGGAATTATTATTATTTCGTTGTAAAATATAACAAACAACATCGACAATACTGTTTACAATGTAGGTAAACATGAAAAACAACAGGCATTTTTCTAATATATATTTCAGCAATTTGATCGCGCCGGCGCCTCAGGCGCACATATTCATTGCAAACAGCGAAGCTTGTTCATTATTAAAATAATACACAGAATCACCCAAACAGAAGTTACACTAGACAATTTAAGTAGCCTGTCTGTGCCGTACAGCGTGAGCACCGGTCCAGTGCACTGCGGCACATTTTTGTTCACTATGATTTTTTCACGTCGATATTGGAACGTACAAAGCCCGGTTAATTTAATGGTTTAGCTGTAAATACATTGCGAATATGGAAACATTTGGATTTGTGCTGAAGGAGATTAAATTATTTATTTTGGTTTATTTATAGCTAAATAAGCTTATAACCTATATATTATTATATAATATACTGCATTATATTATATTTATCCATTAAAAATGAATAAGTTATAGTTTTTTTGGTTTTGGTTTTTGGTCTGTTCTGAATACGGTTAAATTTAAAGGATTTGCTGTGGAGGGCGGGGAACTAAAATAGCCTAGGCTATGTGTGTTTATAATGTTGGTATTATACGCTGTAGGCCTGCTGGTAGTATTATTTCTGAATAAAATGCGACTAATAGGCTACGTGACTTATTTGTTTTATTTTTCCTTTCAAAAACTTAAAATTATGTTTTTTTTTTAAACAAGCAGCAAACAAATTAACCATGGTTTTACTACAAATAATAAAAAAAACGCATGGTTGCTATACTTAAACCATTGCACTTACAATTCGTCTATTAGCCTCCCTTAAGCGTTTTCTGTAACCTAAAGGTTTTCTGTGTGGAGAAAAAGCTTAACGCGCATTAGCAAGTTGCATTTATGCTGCTTTATTGAGAGTAATGCTAAGGGTATTAATATTAAAATTGTTATTAGTATTAATAGCATTTATTAATACCGAATTGGACCTCCGCTGTCACTGTTTTAGTACATTAATCCACATTAGCGTTTTAGAATGTTCCAAAATCGTGCCTTAAACTATAAGCAATTAAATGACTGTATCCAAGTTCAGTATAAAACTTATGAACCGCTCCGTTGTGAACATACTGAGCTGAGTAAACAGGAAGTGTTTGTCCAAACTCAACCGGTTTTGCGAGAGAACGCAAAAGTTTTGCGAGGGAACGCAAAGTTTCTCGTGAGAACGCAAAAGTTTTGCGAGAGAACGCAAAAAAAAAAAAAAAATGTTACCCTCACCCTGAATTTTTTCCACCCACCCCGATTTTTTCCCACCACCATTTTTACAGTATGTGCAAAAACAAAACAAAACAAACAAAAAACAAACAAACAAAAAAACCTTTTCCCTCAAGTCATTTCACATAAAGAATAAAATGTCTTTTTTTTTTTTTTTTTTTTTTTTTTTTTTTTTCAGGGTTCATTCAACCATTTGTTCCTCTGGGAACTTCAGTGGTTTTGCCCTGCTATGTTGACAAGCATTTATTAAACAAAAATCTGAAGGTTGAATGGAGAAGAACATCAGGAGACTCAGAGACTCTGGTTCATCTGTATCAAGATGGTGTAGAAGTCCAGCAGCAGGATTATCATGACAGAGCTCATTTCTTTACTGATCAGATTCAAAATGGAAACGTCTCCCTCCATCTGGACAAAGTGACAGAAGAAGATGATGGAGAATACACATGTAAAGTTCACAATGAGCAGGATTGTGTGTTTTCAACTAAACTTATTTTGGAACTGGGTAAGTGAACAGATGAATAAATAAAACAGCATATTGCTGTAGTTTTAAACAATACATTAGTTAAACTTGTTTTGACAAGTGAGTTTGCCATAAAGTGAGTTTGAGAGGAGTTAGAGGAGTTGCAATAATGTACAGTATGTGAAAAATGTGTTTGTTTTTTGTTTGTTTTTTTACATAAAAACATGTTGACCTATTCTATTACACCTAATAAACTAAATAATGAACTTTTAAAATAGCATCATTTGATCATATGAGCTATTGTTTTGATGATACTTGCTTTGATATCTACTGTAATGACATTCAGGCATTTTTAAATGTGTCTTAGTTGACCAAATACTCTTTGCAATGGCAGTACATTAACTAATGTAATTGTTCAGTTTAAAAGAACATTATCAACGTATGCCACTAAAGTGATCATTTATAATAGCTAAACAATAAACAATCAAATATAATCAAAAGCGTCATTAAATAATGATTACAGAACATTTAACCTGTTAGCAGCTTAATGCTTTTGTTAACATACTGACTGAAAAGTTATTGTTTTTATTTCTCTCTAGATTATAGACAGTCATCATTGGGTAAGTGAAAAGATACAATGAAAAAGAAATATGAGCCTAATCAATACATGATTTAAATCTGGTTGATTATTTACAGATTTAAATTTGTATTATCAGTACATGAATGTGATTGCAGTCATAAATAATAATAAATAATAATTGTGAGATAATTTAATGCACCACTGATCTGGTATTACAGTACCTGATGTAATTCTTCAGTCTGATAGTAAATGGGATAGTACATGTTTATTTCTGTCTAATATGAGCTTGTATTGCATGAGAAATATGAAGGTGTCTGAAGGAAACTACTTATCTTTAAGAGCAACATGTCTAAAGTTTGTCAGAGAACATGTGGATGAGTCAAGTTTAAATAAGCATTACATTTGATTTAAAAAACAAAAACAAAAACAAAAAAAACAACAGCACTGCATTCAATAATATGAATTACACCTGTAAAGCACAGTTGTATCTGTACAATGGCTTGGCACTGCTTGTTTACCGTGGTTCTCTTTATTTAACAATAGTATTTAGATAAGCTGTGGGGTCCGTTCTTTATACCTCGCTTAATACATCTGAGATGATCTGACAGATGCCAGATCTGTCTGTTATACGTGACAGCATTAATGAAAGTTTCATAATCCATAATATCCATCTAAGACATAACTGACTATGTTAAACTGTGCCTCATAAAAGTATTTTGAGAGGTAAGACTGCATCTCCTGCGATGCATCAAAGCCACCTGCATAAAAGCTCACCATTCAAATTATTGCACAGGATAAGTTTCAGACAAACTTTACATAATGTGTGTATTATGACAATTATTCACATTTGCCTGAACTAGTCGTCAGGATTTCAAATATTTTTCTGTTACGTCCACACGTCACGAAGTAACACATTTGCATAATGTCCGCCCACGTTCTACGTCGCGAACAACTTGCCCGCCCATAAATTTCCATGTGGTTTACACCAGTGGCGGACTGGGACAAGAAAATGGCCCTGGACTTTCTGGGACAGAGCGGCCCACTACACCCGGTCTGCAACACACCACACCATAAACCCACTAGCTCATTATGCACATAGCAAGTTTTAACAACACTCACATAAAAAATCTAACACAATACAGAAATAAACTGCTATGTATTTTTTTTTGGAAATTCTTATCATTAACATTAATGAATGTCTGGTATACTCCTTTAGAATTTGTCTTTCCTGATATATGACAAATAGTAAAAAATTTAGAAGAATTTTTACACATATCTTTTAGAGGGACAATTTAATATCACTATAGTTAAATACCTACCGTAATATCAGTCCATATGATACAATGTTCCGTTCTAGAACACTTAGAATGTAGTGCAGAATGTGAACTGTTTTTATGGTGCTTTTCTGTTATTCCTTCAGAAATCATTCAAATTTGCATTCTGATTATTATCAGTGTTGAAAGCAAGTTGTGCTGGTTCATATTTTTATGGAAAATGTGATACATTACCATTCAGTCTAGGGTAATCTTAAAATGTATATAAATTATATATACTTATACTATACTTATATATATCTAATTATACTATAATTATATATACTTTTATTCAACAAGGTTGCATTAAATTGATTTAAGTAATAAAAGATATTTATACTTCTTACAAATTATTTATATTTCAAATAAATGCTGTTCTTTAACTTTGTATTCATCAAATAATCCTGACAAAGTAAACGTATCACAGTTTCCATAAAAATATTAAACAAAAACAGTTTTCAGTATTTATAATAAGAACTATTAGTAATAATTGATCACAAATAATAACTGATAACAATTAAGCAAAACAGCATATTCAAATAATTTCTGAAGAGCCATGTGACACTGAAGACTGAAGTAATAATGCTGAAAATTCAGCTTTAATCATAAATAAATTACATTATAAATAAATAAATAAATACATTACAAATGAATCATAAATCATAAATAAATAAATTAAATTTTTATATAGCTTTAACAGAAAACCACTATTTTAAGTATAATATTTCATATTATTATTTTTTTTTTACTGTATTTATGGCCATATAAATTCAGTATTCTTTCACAAAACAAACAAAAAGTCATGACGTAATTATTCATGTGAAATAGCAAATTATATTTTTATTATAGCCTAATATATATCACTTCTCTAATCACTGCACTTGAAAGTGAAAGTCTTCAGATTCACAGTGTTCTAAAGTAAGTTTGAGAATGAATTTTTAGGCTTATGTGTTTTTATTTTTTAAACATTTTCTTAGACATGTGAAATTACAGAAGAAAGCCTGGATAGAGATTTACAAACATTCATTTTTATCCTATGTTGTGATGAATAACGTAAATGGCATTAAGAAATTCAAAAAGGCCAGTAGTAGTTTGCATCCCTGAAAATTTATGTCTGTCGTTTAACATTTGTTTTATATCGTAAACAGTTAGCAAATATTGCTGAACTGTCTCGTCATGTTTAGCGGCTTACATTGCCTCATCGCATTCAAGTGGCGCGTAGCTCAGCTCTGTAAATGGTAAATCCCGCTTTCTACACTTTGATTGGCTATTTCAAACATTTTGACATTGACGAGCGATTTTGAGCCGGAGCGCACAAAATTAATTAGAACGTTTGAATCAAGTGGGCCGCGCAGGCCATTTGTCTGGGACAATAGATGAATATGGGCTATGTACATTTACTATAATTCATTCTTTACCGGCCCACATTTAAGAAAATGGTCCGGCCCCTCTGGCATTTGCCAGAATTGCCAGATGGCCAATCCGCCCATGCCTAAAGTGTAATGTTATAATGTTCCGACATTATTTCCCTCACTCCACAACAAATCCTTTAACTTTAACCGTATCCATAACCGAACGAGGATGAAAAAATAAATAAATAAATTTGCCTAAACAATCCAAAACAAAATTAAAGCGAAACTTAAAATAAAGTTGGGCTTATGTAGACTACCTCTCTCGCCACAAATATAAATGTTTCCATATCTGCAATGTATTTGAAGCGAAAATATTATGCATTGGGTAAGCTTTGTACTTCATGCACGTCGACGGAAAATATCATGATGAGCAAAAATGTGCCACGGGACCAGTGCTCACGCTGAACTGCACGTAACACACACTATTTAAATTGACTAGTGTAACTTTTGGGTGACTGTGTTTTATTTTTCAAATGAACAGGCTGCAGTAATAGTGCGCGATCAAACAGATGAATAGCATATTCCGGCATTTTGGTCATAGTAAAGGCATAATTCGATACTGCAAAGTCCAAAGCAGTTTGAAGTGTCAAGAATATTAGCAAAGATTATTATAATTCGTTTAGACTAGAACACTGTTTAATTCTTATTTCGCTATGGAACCTGATCGTGTTTTTTTGTTTTGTTTTGTTTTGTTTGTTTTGCTAAGAACGAA
The DNA here is from genome assembly GCF_022985175.1 of Labeo rohita. Lineage (NCBI taxonomy): Eukaryota > Metazoa > Chordata > Actinopteri > Cypriniformes > Cyprinidae > Labeo > Labeo rohita. Next base: position 12,845 of record NW_026127358.1, on the reverse strand, counting down.
CCGAAACATAAATGTTGGGTTAAAAATAACCCAACTAGTAACCCAACTATGGGTTGGTATAGCACCTTCCCATCTATGGGTTATTTTAACCCAATGAATTGGGTTAAAATCCATTGGGTTAAAAGTAACCCAACAGTTGAGTTAATTATTTAGATTCATTTATATCAGTTTTTATTTATTTATTTATTTATTTATTTTAATAAACATACACTATAACACTACTTTGTTTTCAAATAAATATTTTGTTTATTTAAATATGCAAATAATTTTTTTTACAAATATATTTTTAAATGTACTGCAAATGTTTACAAAATAAGTGTACAAGAATGTGAAAATATAATACATTCAAAACACACAAATATGCACATACAACTGACATATTTTCAAGATGTACACTGAATTCAAAACCAACAAATGTGACTTTGGTCCACAAAACCAGTCATAAGGGTCAAGTTTTTTGTATTTAAATGTAAACATCATCTGAAAGCTCAATAAATAAGCTTTCTATTAATATGTGGTTTGATAGGATAGAACAACTATTTGAAAATCTGGAATCTGAGGGTGCAAAAAAATCTAAATATTGAGAAAATTGCCTTTAAAGTTGTCCAAATGAAGTTATTAGCAATACATATTACTAATAAGAAATTCAGTTTCGATATACTTATGGTAGGAGATTTACAAAATATCTTCATGGAACATGATCTTTACTTAATATTCTAATGATTTTTGGCATGAAAGAAAATTTGATAATTTTAACCCATACAATGCAATTTTGGTATTTCTGCAAATGTACCCATGATACTTATGACTGGTTTTGTTGTCCAGGGTCATAAATGTGTATCAATTCATATTTATTTATATCAACACATACACAAATGTGCACAAATAAAACAAACATAACATACAAACCTTTATCAAAAAAAAAAAAAAATCATAAAAAATCATAAATAATAATAATAATAATAATAATAATAAAACAAAGTAAATCTGCTGGCTGCTGGACTTACTGATAATCAGCAACATAAAACGTTTTTACTGATCAATAAATACAAAGTTTCTAAGGAAGAGGTAATGTGTTGAAAGAACTCCTGGAACATTAAAGACTGTGTGCTGCAAATGGGTGCAGAGGGCTTTGGGTAGTTGATGTCATACATGTAGAAATGTTTGAAACACAGATCCACTGCTTGTAGTAAGGTCTTCTGTTCCACTGCTTCACCGTTGAAAATGCTAAAAACTTGGGAGGAGTTCTTGGAATTAGTGCAGCAATGCTGGTGTCATCCGGCAGCATAAAACTTCCTTCATTGACTCCTTCCTCTGTGATAAGATGAAGCAGAAGAAGAAACATTTTACAGATAAACTAGAAACATTTTTTCATAATTGTTGGAAAACGTACACTACTAATCAGAAATTTTTGAACAGTAAGATTTTTAATGTTTTTTAAAGAATTCTTTTCTACTCACTAAGCCTGCATTTATTTGATCCAAAATACAGTAAAAGCAGTAATATTGTGAATATTTTTACTATTTTAAATAACTGCTTTCTATTTTAAAAGCTTTGAAAAGACTGGACAATTAAATTTAAAAATATATTCAAATAGAAAGCAGTTATTTTAAATGCTGTATTTTGGATCAAATAAATGTAGGCTTAGAGAAAAGGGAATTCTTTAAAAACATTAAAAATCTTGCTGTCCAAAAACTTTTGACCGGTAATTATGGATCACTAATATAAATAGTTTACTTACCTTGAAATATTTCAGTTAATTAGCATGTGGATGTTTAATGTATGAGATTCCACTGTTGTAGTTTTCCCTTCACTGAAGAACCCAATGTCTAAAAATAAGTATAAACACTTTTAGTACATATTTAGAAAACATACAAATCTGTCATAGCTTTATAAGAGAAATGGCTGTAAGTAGAGGCGATTCTAATATATGCATAACAATATTCAATGTAAATAAACCATAAAAACACATTTAGTGTTATTACAATTAGTGCTCGCTTTCCAAACAACTGACGCTTGCCCTGTTTTGAGCAGCAGGTGTCGCCGTTGTGTCACGAACGATTGGAAGCAGTGAATCATTTTGCGAAGCGATTCGTTTAATTGATTCGAAACTTTGCAAAGCTTCGTTTCTCCCATCACGTCTTTCTTTTGGGAAAATCTGATTATTTTTAGACTTTTCTAAACAGAGAATTCGCCGAATTTGAGCGCATCTCTCTGAGCTGCCGCTGAGCGAATCTTACATACTGGACCGAAGTTGAATGATCCGTGCGGAGCGGTTCAAATGAACACCAACGTCTCATTTAGCATTAGCCATTTCCCATATAAAGTTAAATGTGATAATCATTAGTGCGACCAAACAAACTGTAGTCAGAAACCGTACGTCTAGAACCCTTCATCAGCTGTAAAATAATACTAAACCTGTAGACAGTGATTTCAGTAACATAAGTAGTCCTATATACATTTCACCATACATTATTAACTTTAGGTTACTGTAATACATCTCTAAACAATTTTACAACTTTCTGCTAATTTTTATTTACTTTATTACTGCTAGTGACCTAACTGGGACAGCTAAGTTAAGGTTAACGTTAAGTTATTCATTTACAGTCGAGCTCATTCTCCGCAGTAACGCTACAAAACACCCACTAAAGGAAACTACAACTTCGTTAAAAAACAAACATACAACAACAAAAGTTCAATTTTGAAGTGCATTTCACGTTCTTCTTATAAGTATAATGTTATAAGAGTTATCAAAACCCTGTTACTCACCTCACACTGATGCAGCAGCAGCAGCTTCTTCTGTGGTCAGTCACTGTTGTCCGTTAAAATTTGAACTGTCGCCGCGGGAACAAATTAAACCCAACGCTGGGTTATTATTAAAAACAACCCAACGATGTTTAAAAAAATAACCCAACATAGTGACCCAATATGTGTAACCCATCTATTGGGTTAAAAAAATAACCCATCTATTTTTACTGTCTACTATGTTAATATGAAATAATTTTTTTGTATTGTTTTTTTTTTTTTTTTTTTTTTTTTTTTTTAATTATGCATGGTGGTTATAGGGTTCCAATGGATAATGGATAATGTCCTGGAAAATTACCAGTATATTTTCCATTTTTCTTACAGTGTATTAACTGATCAACAATCGCAGGTACAAGAATACTAACAAAGTGTATCATAAATGAACAATTATTATTATTATTATTAAATTGAACAGTTGCAAAAAGCAGCAAAGTCGCGTGATGTGTGTACTGCTAGGCATCTTTAGTTTCCTCTTTCTGTGTAATTTGAATGTAAAATATGTGCCTTTTTATTGTCTAAGTCACTTATCAAACGTTGCTAAAAGTTGCCAAATAAATTTTAAAAATTGCTAAATTTATTGCTAGGTGCTGTTGGAAGAAAAAGTTGCTAGGGTAGTCTGAAAAGTTGCTAAATTTAGCAACAAAATTGCTAGGTTGGCAACACTGCAAGGCGCCCACCACTAGTTCAAGTACTAAGTTTTTTTCTTAATACAGCTACAATAGAGGCAGTACGTGCATTGCGTTCACGCGTTTGCATTGCAGATTATACAGTTTTATGTTGCTACGTGGGCGCTCAGTTTTTTTTCTGATATTTAGCTAAAATATAAAGATTCAGCGCTTCACATAAGTAATTTGGTTGTCTCGACAACAAATGCTAGACTAAGATACCTTTCTCATCTCCTCGAATGCAAAAAAAACATTAGCCTTTATAAATACAGTGCTGTATTATAAATACAGAAAACATGTACTTTTTCAATCAACACTTCTTTATTTACCTCAAGTCTGCAAACACGCTGAGATGCTTCAAACTGCGCGCCGCACTTCATTCACGAGAGAGGCGGGAGGATTAATACGGTTTGACTGACAGTTTAATGAGCCAATGGCGTCACGAGGTTTAGTGGCGGTGACGTCGCTTACTGACCCAGGATCAGTGATCCGTAGCAGTTATATTTCCGATTTGAGCTTAAAGTATAGAAAAATATATAGCTTTTAGCTTTTGTTGACGCTACCGCGCTACTTGATCAAAATAAGAGCTTAGCTACTGAAAAGCTATTTGATTCAGAAAACAGCGACGCTACCACCACGCTACTGAGAAATGTAGTTAAGCTAGTAGCGTCACTACTTGTAGCGACGCTACTGCCCAACACTGGTTCTTCATTTGTATGTTACTTTGAATAAATGCATTTACCAAATGAATAAATGTAAATGTAGAGCTGAGATAAGAATGAAGACGATAAGAATGTCCTTCATGACTGCTAACTGTACTCATCATTCAGGCAAAATAGACATATAATGTTGTATACTTTCTCTTTCTTCAAAATTGTAATGTACTGTAAAACCCTAGAATACCAATAGAGAAAGCAGTGTATTTGTTTCACAAACATACAGGGGGGTTTCTCTATAGCTGTCATTTGAGTAGTGTTTTGTGCCTGTGCTGAATATTTAAAAAATAAACTGTTAATTTAACATAACTGCAACTGCTTCTGCTCACCTTGCTTCATTGGACAGTTTCTGTCGTAATTTACATTTTTGTGCTGATTTGTATAGCTCTTTTTTAAAATTGCTTTTACAAAACATATTGCATATCATTATATTGTATGGTGTTGGTTGCCCCAAGATGGCCTGCCAGCGGATGGGAGTGGGCCAATTCCAGCACTGTCTCTGTCTTTGTGCGTGGGACTACCGATAAATGTTTTTCCTCCCCCCTTTGCTGCGAGACACAATAGAGCAGGCCGTTCTGGACAATGAAATGCGGGAGAGGATGGGGGCCAGGCTGGACTTCTTTGCCTTCCACCACACGAACCTGCGTCCAGCAATGTTTTAGCCTGTCATCTTCATGCTGTTCTCTGGCGAAGGCGCCCCCTTCCCGTCACCTGTTGGAAGACATCATAGAAGAGGTTATAGTTTTGGGAGGGGGACTCACCATCTCTCCCGCTGTCCGAGGCCAAAAAGACGGGGCGCTGTGTGGGTCTTCTCCCTGTCCTCCGGCGGCGGCTCCATTTTGGGCTGGCAGGCTGTGTAGCGGCGGTCAGCAGGCGGTCAAAACCAGGCCAGTCTCTTCCGAGTAGCACAGGAATGGGCAGATCCTTCACAAGCCCCACCTCCACTGGCCATGTACCCGAAGCTTTGGAGATGTTCACCCTGCGAGCCAGCACATGTCTTGTGTCCCCGTGCACATATGTAATTTGGAGGAAAGTTTTGGTTTCAGTTTGAGGCGCGAGAAGGTGAGACTGGACGAGGCTGACGGCACTACCCGAATCCAAAAGGGCGTGGAACGGTCGCCCATTGATCTTCACTTCTGCTTCGGGCGCCCCTGCCGGTAGGTCCCTGTGAACAATGCAGCCTGCCAGCCATGTCCGAGGGGGGGCTGCGGGCACTTCTGTTGGCATGGGTTCATCCCTCGGACCAGGAGCCGCCTGCCTGCTTATTGGTCGCGAGATGCCCTCCGGTACGCGTCGCTCCTGGACCACCCTCCAGGGGAAAAGGCGGTGCTTGCTCCCCGGGATCTTGGTGTTGGGCGGCTTAAATACGGGGATCCGGCAGCGGAACATGTTGGGCGGTGGCGGCGCGAAGCGCGGCGAGCTCCTGCTCGGTTTGGCCCTGCCGAGTGGCGAGGTGTTCCACAATTTGTTGCTGACAGATGCTGACCTCCGTAAGCCGCTGGAGAACTTCATCCATGTCCGTTAAAAGGAAAGGGGAGGAGCAACCGCCTGTCGGAGAAGACACAGAGAGGGGGAAAAAAGAAAAAAATTGAGCAAATAACAATCACTTGCCGGTGATTCTTCTATTTTCATGCCCGCATTCTCCACCAGTGTAACGGGGCAGAAGAATCACACGACAAGGTAAGCTCAAGTGAATGCCCCGGAGGGTGGATTTTATTAACAAACAAGGTGCTTAACAGAAAAAATAGCGTTGGTGCTCTGGTGACAGGCGTGCGGTGAGTTTCCAGGTGCTGTGGGTCCGTGCTGTGCTCGTGAAAGAGGCTGATCGGTCACACACTGCTCTCTGGAATGAAATGGAGAAAACAAGTTAGCATTCAGTCTCGTGGAGAAGTGTCTCACCCTGCGTTTGGCTCACATGGCTTATCTGGCCGTGGCCTGATGAATGTCAGCTGTGGCCGATCAGCCCATGATGAGGAGGTGTAGGTGTTCCACGTGTGTTTTCAGGGCAACGCTGAAGAGAGTTCGGGACGCTCGTCACAACGAGTGAATATATAGGTTACACAAACAAGATGTTTATATACCCTATTACAGATTCAACATGTAGGCATTAAAAATTGCAGTCAACCACTATATGTTTTTTCATGATCCAAATAAAAATGTGTAAAAAACTGTACATTTTTTGGATTTCAGAATGAACATGTTACCCTTAATGTTATTTAAACGCTAGTGTGCTCCAAAACAATGACAAAATTCATATCAAAGTAAAAAGAGGTGCTAAAATCTGACTTTGTGGTATGCTTTAAAATTAAATTATTATAATCTTATTTGAAGTGATGAAGGGTTTCAAAAGGCTGATAATGATCAGTGATGGCGAGTATTACTGTAAGGTAAACCCTGCCTGGTTTAAATATTTGACAGTGATTAACAGCTATAGTAAAATAGTTACACTACGTATTACATTTAAAATTGGGTAACTTGTAATCTGTAACCTATTTTATTTCCAAAGAACAGTGCCTGGTGAAAGGCAAGACATGCAAAATAAATTGTTCGATATCCTTAATCATTTTACAAGCCCTCTTTGGAGCTCTATTTAAGCAGCAGTCCATTCCAATACATCTCACTTTTCTGTCTACGCTCACTCAGCCCATCAACTAGTCACGGTAAGGGACAAATGAAGCAACTCATCTTATGAAGGCCATATGAATGTATGTATGTGGGGACTGTTTGTACTGTATGTTGTCATATCATTCTCACCTAAGGCTATGGCACAAAAGACAATCATATTCTGTGTACTGACATTTGTTTGCTCCTTTGCCTCTTAAAAGTGTCTTAGGTTTTTTAATAATGTGATTTTAACATCGGCCTAAATAGGCTACAGTATGTTCAGTGAAGGGGGCTTGATAAGTCAGTCTCTCCTCACCTTACTTTCATAAGCTGTAAAATTCACCAACAATTGGTTTTGCTAAACTTTTGCTAAACATTTGAACTTGGTGCACACTATTGGGAATATCTGTTGAATATTTGGCACATTTTTCAGATAAAACCTTTAGAGTCTAGAAAAATGATTAAACTAAAGACACAGTTCTCACTATGTATTTCAAATCTGAAAATGATGAAATTATTTTAAGATGAGATGCTGTGTATTTTTTATTTTATTTATTTATTTTTTTAAGATAGACATTCTTTGTGGGCAATCCAAAGAAAATGTGAGGTATGAATTGAAACATCTAGCATGTTTCTGCTAACAGGTGCTGTAAGGGCAGAATGTCCAAATGCAACTTTTGCCTATACAATGCAAATGTAGCGATGAGGAATTTGCAAATAAAGCAATTTAATTTACTTCAGTGAATGATTTTTGTTGAATCCTCTGTTGACCTGTTATGATTAGGCGAGTGGGGACGAAAGTAACATTTTTCAGAAAAAACATATTTTAAAAAGATACAAACAACTGGATGGAAACATGAATAGGCCTACTGTTAAATTATGTTGAGAATTTATATTATGCTAATCTAATTTTCATTTTGTTTAATCTGTTAAAAAAATGTTAATTAGTTGAATAAATCAATAATTCAAGTTTGTACGTTTGAAATATTTGATGAAACTTAAATTTAAAAGGAATATATATATATATATATATATATATATATATATATATATATATTTTTTATTTTTTTATTTTTTTTTTTTTTCTAAGGACAAAGTATGTTTGTAGTATTTTTGCAGTATATATTAACAAGGTCATAGTCATGTATATTTAATAAAAATAAGAGTAACACAAAAAAAATCTTGTATTGTTGTTTTACTTTTGCCCCACCTGTGTGTTACCTTCGTCCCAACCAATGGGGCCTAAAGTAACAATGTGCAATTTATGTTCAAAGTGAAATTATACTGAAGTCTTTCTACATTTTTGCTAAATACCACCTGATATTACTAGACCACACTTCTGAGTTATAGGCCACAGTAAAAATATATCTCTGTCTACAACTTTATCTTTTTAAATTATGTTTTTCTGAAAAATGGTACTTTCATCCCCGCTTGCTCCTACTTTTGACCGCAGTTCTACACAACACATGTCTGCTTTGGTAGCGCAACTGATAAATCGAGTGCGCTTGTGTGGCAGTGGCATGGGTTTGAATCCAGTTTGTAGTGTTTCCTGTGTTCAGTGTTCAATTGTCTGAGCCCAGTGTCTCACTGATGTTCTCTGGATAATTGAGTTGGTTAGTATGCTGGTTTTGTTAGTAATAGGCAATTTCTTAAGTCGTTGTTTATTATTGCATTAGAAGAACGCAATAATTGTGCCATTAGCACACTTCAGGTGTTCTTGGAATGCCATTGCAATGTGTTTTAAAGTCAATAAAGTAAATGATAGCATAACTTAAGTTTGTTATTTGTGTAATATTAATGTATGTTCAACACTCTTACAGTGTAATTAAATTGCAATTGCTATATCACCAAAATGCATTTTAGTTTATGCTAAGTGAATTCTGCATTTCAGAACTTAAATACAAGAGTGGATATTTAAATTGTACTTAAGTATACTTGAAATAGTTCCACTTCAGCACAAACAAGTATATTTAATACAACTTAAGTTAAACGTCAGCACTGCTTTTGCACAACTAAAATGCATTTAGTACAAAATTAGTTGTTCCAATTTAACAGACTTTAAGTATACCAATTTATAGTGTGCCACAAACATATTTAGTACATACAAATAAATTATACTTTTTTTATATATATTATACTTTTCATTAGGGTTGTCAGATATGAAGTCACAATTTTTACATATGTAGCCACAATAGGGAAAGGATAGTTGAAACGTTTCATATTTTTGTATACTATGTTAAGCGATGTAATTCATGAAAAAAACGTATTTACAGTTATAAAATTACAGTTCTGTATGTTTCTAAATTTATGCAACTTTTTTTCTCTCATTTTCTGTCTTTGTGTAGGACTGAAAAGCAATCAGTATCATTTTACCTCACAAGCTCTGACATAAGTGATTGTTTTGAATTGACTTGTGAAACAGAACTAATCCACCATGGCACGCGAACAAGACTACTACACTATCGTGTGTGGGCTGCAGGAGTTTGATTTGCAAATGAACGCAGTGCCCAGTGATCTTGTACTGATAGGTGAACGTGCCTTTCCACTTGTCGTGAATCCAAGAGGTCAGGTGCTGATGGCTGCATCTTATTACGGTCAAGGACGTGTGGTGGTGTTGGGACATGAGCAATACCTAACAAGCTTTCCCGGCCTCATAAAGAATGCCCTAAAGTGGCTCATGCCATGTTCTGGTGATGCTGGCATTGTAGGAATTCAGAAGAGTTTATGTTCAGTAGCTGCAAACTTGAATGACTGCTCTATCAAGACAGAGCTAGGAGACTTTCGAAGTGGATTAGCTGTTTATATCACAGATGCTTACAGTGTTGAGAATTGTGCAAAGGATCTGATTGCTTTCATCAAAGCTGGGGGTGGCTTGATTATGGGTGGCCAGGCCTGGCATTGGGCTGGAACCCACCCACAAGAAAACACTCTAAAGAATTTCCCAGGAAACAAGGTGTGAAGCGTTGCAGGAATTTACTTCTCGGAATGCTATGGAGAAGTTGGCATTTTTCCTGTTCCAAAACAAATCCCTTATAGTTGGCTTGCTTTATCGTAAGTTTAGCAGACATTCTTACTTTTTATCTGTTTTTTTAAAGAAAGCATACAATTCACCAGCTGTTTTTTATTGTTACTTTACAGTATAGGCAAGGACTTTAAGGATGACCTACAGTTCCTGCTAGAAGGTGTGTCCGAGTTTGATGTCCAAGGTGAGTCTATAGCATCTGAGGTGATGGTGCATGGACCATTAGCATTTCCTATTGCACTCACTCCAGCTGGAAAAGCATTCATTGCTGGTGCCTATTATGGGCAAGGACGAGTTATTCTGTTATCACATGAATGCTACGTGGCCCGGGACTCTCTGTCCACTTTCCTGATCAACGCTATCAAGTGGCTTGATGAAGATCGCAAGGGTGTTATTGGGATACTACCCAGCCTAAAAGCAGCCCACACAGTACTGAGCAAATCTGGTTTAGATTGCCAGTTGACTGGTTTCAGAAAAGATCTAAGCGTCTACATTTGCACTTCATACAGTGATGCCCAGTGTGCAGAAATCCAAGAATTTGTTGCTGAAGGTGGAGGTCTTATGATTGGGGGTCATGCTTGGTATTATGCCCAGACCCACTGTGGCTGCAATGTGATGACCGATTACCCAGGAAATCACATTCTTAATAAGATGGGATTGTCTCTCTTGGGCAACACCTTGATTGGAGGGTTATATAAAGCCCCAGAAATTGAGCAAAGTTGTAAAGAGGGGTACCACTTTTGTAACATGCTGCATCGGTTTGCTGAACATGTATACCTGGGGAAAGAACTGATTAATCATGAACAGAGCTGCTTCAAGCAGCTGGGCAATGACTGTGCCAGTTACCTTCAAATGCGATGTCACGACAGCGCCACCTATACTTCAGTGGTAGCGATTCTTAGTGACATAGTGAAGAAGTTTGGTTTTCCACAAGTGTGTAGTAACTGCCCTGTTAAAAGTGCCAAAGACTGCCTGATGCTCCACATTGGGTCTGAGGTATACAAAGTGTCGCCTGATCCTGATGCCCTTCTTCCATACATCATCAAGGACAGACCTAAGTTTCCCACTGTGTCTAATGCAAGAGTTCGGATCAGTGCCAAAACTGAAGGTACGAAAGTTTTCCAAAAAAAGTGCAGGGTAAATTGTATTTCTTGTTTAAGTTTCAAAATACTTGAGCACTATAAAATAAGAATGCAATTTCTTGTTTCAGGCTCTGAAGAATGGATAAGCACAGGCTTATATCTTTCTCCTGGTATGAAAACGAACATAGCAGTACCTCCAGAGATCATTAGGAAAAATTGGCAGGTGATGAATAAAGTCTATGCCTGTACATTACATGTTAACAATCAATGAATAGTTGCTGCATGTAGTATACTTGATAGATGCAACCTTATTGCTCATTGGAGCACATGTTATTAACATGAGGAGGTAACACTTTTTGCAGGTGCAACTTGGTTGCCAAACAGATGATATTGGTGGAGCAAAGGTTCTGAAACGGGCTCCTGTTGTCCATGAGCAATTCCCTTTGGATGCAGAGATGGTCCAAGTCTGCAATTTATGGGGAGGGCTCATCTACATAATAGCACCTCCCCAAAGCAAAGTGAATGGGGTAGAAATTGTTGTGCATGATGCCGTACAGGCTCCATACTTTAAGTCTGGTAAGAATTCTGAATGAGCATCACAGTGAGGTTTCTATTCAGAACATTTAACATTGTATGGTAAACGTTTTGGTAACACCTTATAATAACGTTCAGTTGTAAGTCATTTATAAGCAATCAGTTAATGATCAAATAATCATTTGCAAAACAGTTATAAAAGATTACTAAGTGATATGCTAACAATTTGTGTATGTTTTGTTAATTCATTTACAAGTATTTTACAAGTAATTAGGTATTAATTAACTAATCATTTACAAAACATGACTATGCATTCATAAATGATTAATAAGTGATATTTTAGTATTTTTATCTATGCTTTGTAGATTAAGTTATATATAATTACAAGTGATTAAATAATGATGAACTAATAATTTACAAAACATCACTATATGTTCACAAATGATTAAGTAATATGCTAACAATTTACAAATCTGTCGTAAGTTATCTTTAAAAAAATAGCATATCATGAAATAATCAAACAGATCCTTAGTCAATTGTTAATAAGTTACTAGTTAATATATTATTAATCAATTATAAATAATTAAAATGTCAATCATTGAAATTTTTACCCTCCACTGAAGATCACATCATGAATAAATCATTTACAAATCTTTCTGCATCCCCTAATCTGAAGTGTAAACAGTTCATCGTTGTAAATGTTTTACTCATCATTCGTAGATTTTCCTCACCAGCGTGTATACCCACACAACCTGTAACCGGCAGGTTTGTAAAACATTTACAACTGTTGAGTAGTTTACACTTTAGATAAAGGGAAGCTGAAAGATTTGTAAATGATTTATTCATGTGTTTACACAACAGGTTTTGAATATTTGTTGTGTGTATTGCAATGTAAGGGCTGACTGGTGAGGGTAAAGATGGTAAACACATGGAGTATTTTAGTGCTGTGCACCTGATTTAATCTTCAGTGGAGGGTAAAACTGGTTCACATTATCACTAGATCCCACACATTCCACACAGAACACAAGTCTGTGCTGATGAGAGAAAGGGTTTACACGTTTATTCACTTGACAGCAAATAATTTATTATTATTTTAAAAAAGAAAATATTTTTAGAATAATTGCATTTTTGTGCTTTTCAACATATCACTTATTAATCATTTATAAACACAGAGTCATGTTTTGTAAATTATTAGTTCATCATTAACTAATTACTTGTAAATTAACTTGTAATTGACTTGTAAATGAATTAACAAAACATACACAAATTGTTAGCATATCACTTATTAATGATTTGTCAATGTTTTGAAAATGATTATTTCACCATTAACTAATCACTTATAAATGACTTACAACTAAATGTTATTATAAAGTGTTACCACGTTTGAATGCTAACTTGTTTCATCCCTCAGGAGAGA
>NW_026127357.1:0-24319 GCF_022985175.1 Labeo rohita | reverse complement strand
CCACCTGTTGGCAGCAGGATGTGTCATGTCTTACACTAGCTCAAGCATACTATGTTCAATCTGCACCAAAGTTCGTATGTTTGACAAAAGTGCTGGCCTGAACACATCTACATTCCAATATTCAGTTATAGACATAGCGCCACCAGCTGGCAGCAGGAAGTTTGGCACATCTTAATGACTTTGACAGATTCCTCCTAAATTTACGATGTGAAAAGCATAGTGCCCACCATTCGCCTCCGGTCGGCGGTGAGCCCGGGTGCGAGGGCCCTTTCATCGCTGCTTGCAGCTTTAATTATTATTATTATTTTTTTTTTTTCTCAGTGTTAATATAGTGGAGATCTTTTGGTGTTTAATGGTCTATTATTTTGTTGAATTTAAAAGGGTTTCTGATATGTCTGAGTTTTTGCTGCAGAATAGCCTGATGATTTGCCAAACATCATTTCTTTACTTTACTTTACTTTATTTAAAGCAACAGCTGTGCACTCTTCAGCACAATGATAGTCTCTTTGCTTAAGACATTACTACTTGCAGGCGAGCTTGTACTTTTGTTGACTATATATGAAATATATGTAATGTAAATAATTGTAATATTTATAGTAATATTATAAATATTTAAAGGAATATATGTAGGTTTTTGCTAATATGACAGTTTACTTCATAGCAAAAACATACATTCACCATACCCTGCTGGAAAAAACAGCTAAAACCAGCTTAAGCTGGCTTCACACTACAGGATTTTTATAATCCTAACCAATTATGAAATCTGGATAATCATAAGGAGAATCTTTGCAGATTATCTTCCCTGAAATCTTAAACATGCACACACTACAAGATTTGAAAATGTGGCACATCACACACTACAAGATATTATTAAGATTATCATGATGGAGGGAGCGCCTCACGTGATCTTTGCAACAGATTGCCATTTCAGCAACTAATGTTTACAAATGTAGATTTAGATTTAGATTTTACTTTAGGCAGGTTGTGATTTGAGAAGGAAAAACTGATTAAACATATGAACTCACTGTCTGCAGCTGACCACTTGGTCATTAATTAAAAAAAACAAAACAAAAACAACAACTTATATTTAACAAAGAAGAAATGCTCCAAACATTTTTCTAAATTAACTTAATAAAAAAAAAACCAAACAAAATATAATCACTTTGCCATTATATACAGTGCCCTCCACTAATATTGACACACTTGGTAAATATGAGCAAAGGTGGCTGTAAGAATAAATCTGCATTGTTTATCCTTTTAATCTTTCATTCAAAAAATTCACAATATTCTAACCTATCATTTAAGTAAAACCATGGAAAGCAGGGGGAAAATCTCTATGAAATAAATGTTTTTCTGTAGTTCATGTTGACCACAATTATTGGCACCTAATTATTGCAATGTCCTTTATTCAAGATAATAGCTCTGTGTTTTCTTCTTTAATGCCTGAAGAGTTTGGAGAACACCTGACAAAAGACCAGAGACCATTCCTTCATACAGAAACTCTTCAGATCCATTAGTTTCCCAGCTCCATGCTGGTGCTTCTTCTCTTCAGTTCACCTCACGCATTTTCTATAGGGTTCAGGTCAGAGAACTGGGACAGCCATGGCAGAAGCTTCATTTTATGCTCAGTGACACATTTTTGTGTTGATTTCGATGTTTGATTTGGATCATTGTCCTGATGGAGGATCCAACCACAGCTCATTATAGAACTTCTAACAGATGCAGTCAGGTTTACATTTTTATCTGTTGGTGTTTGCTAGAATCCATGATGCCATGTATCTGAACAAGATGTCCAGGACCTCTGGCAGGAAAATAAGCCCACAACATGAAAGATCCAGCAGTATATTTAACCGTGGGCATGGGGTACTTTTTGTACCAAACCTATCTTGAGTGTTTGCTGCGAGAAAGCTCTTTTTTTTAGTTTCATCTGACCACAGAAGACATTTCCATTTGAAATTCAAGTTGTGTCTGACAACTGAATATGCTGGAGTTTGTTTTTGGATGAGCAAGGAGGATTTTTCTTAAAACCCTCCTGAACAACATGTGGTGACGTAGGGGCTGTTTGAATTTTTTTTTTTAGTCTTTTGGCCCCAAGACTCCACTAATCTCTGCAATTCTCCTACTGTGATCCTTGGAGAGTCTTTGGACACTTAAACTCTCCTCCTCACCATGCATTAGAACGATATAGACACACATCCTTTTCCAGGCAGATTTGTAACATCTTTAGTTGATTGGAATTCTTAATTATTGTCCTAATGATGGACATTGGGATTTTCAATGCTTTAGCTCTTTTCTTACAGCCACTTTCTATTTTGTGAAGCTCAACAATCTTGTTCTGCACATCAGAACTATATTATTTGGTTTTATTCCTTGTGATGGATGATTAAGGAAATTTGGCCTTTGTGCTCCTCATATTTATAATCCTGTGAAACAGAAAGTTATTGCTGGACAGTATCATACTCTGTCACATTGGCGTGTACGGAAGCTGTATATGGGTATCCAAGGCTGTCTGGTTTACGATTTCGGCGGCACGGGTCACTAAACCTCGTTTCTGCCTTTATATCCCTCTTGTCAGGAGATGAGCATGGCGGTGCCTCCCTCTTTAGGGTCGTCTGAATGCACCGTTCCTAGTAGAATGCACAGGGGTCCTCCCCTCCGTGGGTGAGGTGTCTACCCTGTGGCTGCTAAATGCTTGCCTTGGTTACTAGATTGAGATTTTATCTCATCGGATGAATCGGCCGCTTGCTGCCGCCCGATGTGTTTTGCCTTTTGCCACTTGTGTGTGCGGAAGCTGCTCTGATCCATTAGGGCTTTCTAGAAGCCCCGTAGACAGCAGTTTTTCCTGCCCCAGCGATGTCTCCTGACATTGCATGAGCTTGACAGATGCTCCCCTCACTGAGGGTCTTTTGTGAGCATGTCACTCTCATTTGGAGCTCATAAGTTCCTCTCTATGCCGAGAGAAGGACCTCCACTCCCTATGGCTCTGGCTTTCCTGGTGGTAGCCCCTGGTGGGATGTGAAGTAATTCAGCATTATTTGCTCCTCTCTAGGTTGAGAGTCTTCTGTGGGCATGCTATACCCTGTTGAGCAACCAGATTTCTCTTCTCTGAGAGTATATCTCCTCTGCTCCGGGCATCCCATTCAGGTCGCTCATACTGAGCATTATAGTGCTCCCCTTTTCTACAGAAGGGTTGCTTTGAGCACAATTAGGCTCCCTGAGTGCTCAGAACCTCCCTTTCTTGGGATTTGTGTTCTCTGCTTCCCAGAGCCTCCTCTTGGACGGTATTCAGTGTCCAGGCTCGCCGGACACATTCTAAAATCCACATTGTGGTAAGAACGCACACTAGCTTCCTTTGTTCTTTCTCAAATCCTGTATGGTGGGGATCACGCGCTCAGCTTCGTACCCTTTCTTGAGTTGTTCAGCCCTGGAATCTTGGGCTACACTCGACCTATGTATCGCTTAAAAACAATACTTCTAAATGGGGTTCTCTTGACCTATGCTGCTTTCCCTTCGAGCAGGGTTATACAAGCAATAGGTAAACCCCCTGGTGACAGGCCAAGGTCTAGGCTACTGTCCTAGACTATAGGCTATATCCCTTAAAGGAATCTCTTTCTGATTCCAAGTCTGAGCTCTGCCCTACGGCCAAGCATTATTAGCCCGGTCCTTACAGGTAAGTTCTTGGGTATGCAGCTTCCCTTACTTAGGTGGAGCTGGTACTTAGTGCTTGCCGTTTGTTTCCGGCTTGCACTCCCCTCAGCATGGCAGCGTGGGTATAACCGTTCCCCAGTAGCGAACTCTAGAGGACGCAGTTCGAACTCCTCGAAAGGGAACGTCTCAGGTTACGTATGTAACCCTGGTTCCCTGAGAAGGGAACGAGACACTGCGTCCTCTAGACTTGTGGCCATGCTTTGGACACAAGCTTCAGACAAAGAAGCGGATGTTGTGTTCGACCAGCGCCCTTTTATGCAATGCTGGTATGACGCGCCAGCAGCGACGCGTTGCGCCGGCAATGACGTCATAGGCTGTCGCCGGCCAGTACCATGTAGTTTTTATATATATATAGCTTCAGACACGGGTCACGTAGGAGATGTTCCCCCAATAGTGACCTCTAGAGGACGCAGTGTCTCGTTCCCTTCTCAGGGAACCAGGGTTACATATGTAACCTGAGACGATTTTCCGCCTATAGCCGCTATGAGGCCGGGGAATGTGTGAAATCCTCCCACGACCGCGCTCCTTAAACCCGGCACAAGTCTCCGTCGCGCCCCGCAGACGGAGGATTCATTAATCTGCGGTTACCGTGTGTTACAATTTAATATCTAACTTGATTAACTGCCGAGATTCGATTTTAGTTGAGCGATGGAGCACAGAGTCAGGATCCTGGACCATTGAGATAACCACACACAGAAAAGGTGTAATTCACTCAAAGGCACTTTATTAAGGGAAGACTCCAACATTTATATGGTAAATATGGAGAAGTGAAATCAAACATCACACCCTTCAGGAAACAACAGTACATCATGTCCTACGAGTCTCTAGGCTAGACTTATGTCATGTCTACTTTTCAGGTTAGTATGAGAAGGGCACAGGAGGTCAGGATTATTACAATCTCACAATGGCCACTTTAAGACAGAATGTCTTACTTAACACTCCTGTGCCTTGTATAAAACAGTCGTATTAGTATTAATATCCATAATGGTATTAATGTCAAATCAATATAAAACAAAACAATCATATTAGTATTACTGTTAAATCAAGATACACATGAATATGACTAATATCATTTGCAATTGAATACATGTAATCATCTGGAATATCTTTCTGATTATAATGATATGAAATGCTGTAATCATTTCTATGATTATATTGAGTAATCAAGCAAAAATCAAACTCTGTTATAATTCATTTAAACTGCATCTTCTGCATTCCGGTTATACTCTTCAGGCTCTAACTGATACACACGAGCATAGCTACTGTATTCATCTTCATCTTGTTCAATATTAGGTCTTGGATCTGGAGCCGGATGGACGAGCCCCTTCTCGTTGCGCACTTAACATAACTTGATAAGTCCCTCTCGTTGTAAGCGAAGCAATAGTACGCATAATAGAATTGTTGATACACTGGATTATACATGGAGTGAACAACAATACAATTAACAGCAAAACAATAATCGGTATTACAGTGGTGAAAATCCAGGTTCCCCATCCACCCCAGAGGCTGTCCAGCCAGCTAAACCAGGAGTTATCTTTTCTTGGCTCCGGGATGGATTCCCTCATGCGAGTTAGGATGTCTGTGATGTTATCTGAATTATCTGGAATATAGAAACAAGAAGACACCCCCAACATTTTACAAACTCCCCCTTTCTCAGAGGTCAACAGATCAAGGACCAATCTATTTTGGATAACTGCTTCTCTCATTTTCTTTAGCTCGTCAGTGATTAGCCCCAATGCATGAGCGGTATCATTCTGCAATGATGTGAGAACGGACACCCAAAACGCTCTATTGTTCCATTTTGATACCTAACAGTGCAATTACTCTTACCCTGAACTGTGTTATCCACTGTTATACTGGTTCTGCAATCTGACATCCCCGCATAATGTTTTCCCTTAGCTGCACAAATACATAAATCTGCGAGGTGTGATTGCACCTGAAATGCTGGTCCTTTAAAAGGTAGGCCTGGATATGAACAATTATAATCTTTGGGCGCAAACCTCAGTGCCCTATTTGCTCTTATGTTATCTGCCATCTGCATTATCACAGTCATCTGCTTTGGCATATCACACTTATTTTTCTCAGGGTGTAACATTTCTGAGGTTATTTGTTGTGTTTTCCACACTGACTGTAACTGCATACAGATCCAACAATCTCCTCCTACCTCATTCCTCAAAACACTTCTTTGCAGTAGTGCCAATGCACATGCATAATTTCCTTCACACTTAGCTTTTGCTGCCCTAACTTCCTTCATACCAGCATTCATACCTGAATTCATAATAAATTCTATATCGGTTGGTGAAACATCACGTGGCGTATCACCTGGATTCGGAAAAAGTCCCTTCATTACCTCTCGTATTGTCAAGTCAGGTTCTGGATGGATTACATTAATCTGTACTTCTTGATAAGCATCCCTATTCTCTCTAGCCCATGCACAATAATATAACCCAGCATCAGTGAACTTAACATTGTATATAGTAACGTTTAACAAGCACATATGTTGTATCTTCTTGTCTTCCTAAACAATCTTATCTACTATGCTCATTTGAAATCGTGGATCTGTACCCTCTAAAACCTCTTTCTTCAATTGAACTATAAATTCGTCAAATGCAAGAATAGCTTCTACAATTGAACACTGCGTGAAAATCTCTAGTGGCGGATAATCCATCAATTTGGCCCTTAATGCGTACAGGGTTGTATAAGGAGTTAGCACTGTTTGGCTCAATGGGCCACCTATCTTCTAACCTCAGATGACCCCCACCTCACTATAAGAGGTAGTTCCCTCCTCAGCTAAATCAGTGTTTTTCCTCCTACCTGTTAAGCATTAAGGTGAATCCCCTTTTTCAGGATTCAATTTTAAATTGGAGCTTTCCTGCTCTCCTGTAGAATACTGCTTTACTCTTGAGGCGTGTATCCACTGTGGCTGGTAGTCCATCAGAACTCCCATCCTGGTTACTGCAATCACAGTGGCTGGTCCAAGATACTTCGGCTCTCCTATCCTCGTCGGCTTCAGACTTTTGATCAGCACACTCTGGCCTGGAACAAAAGGATGAGTAGGCTTTTCTGAGGGGAGAGGAAGACACAAAGAAACATCAGCACATATAGAGTTAAGTTTTTCTATTAAAGAAGTCACGTAGTCCTCCTGTATCACCTCCAGGTCTCCTAAGGAAGCAATGCCTGCGTGGCCTTTGACCCATGGGGTCGGGAAAGGCATTAATATTTCAAACGGTGATAGTTTGGGTTTCAAACGGTCTGTGTGGGTTTACCTTAGCACACGTAAGACACGAGTCTAGAATGAGCTTGGCTGTTTTATGTACATGTGCGATGCAGTACAAACGATTTATTACTTGTACTACTTTTGCACAACTCGTATGCGACAAACCATGGTAATGCCTAATGAGGATTACCAATCCTAACTTTGGGAGTGCTATTCTTCCCTTTTCATCCCTCACAATACCATCTTTATCTGGGGCACACCCGTGTTTACTCCAATGTTCTAAGTCAGTTTGTGTCGGTTAACTTTGCAGAATCTTAATGTCAATTTCAGGTACATTAGTTATGTGCACAGACATAGTTACCTGACTTTTGTTACCCATATCAAATGGAGGTTTAATCTGGGCTAATCTGGGCTTTTGCCCCATCTGCTTTTCTATTTCCTACAGCTCATCATCTCCTGCTGCGTGACCTTTCACTTTTACTATGGCCACTTCGGCAGGTAGCTGTACTGCTTCAGTTAACTGTCCTATTAGGTTTGAATGCGCTATTGGTTTACCATCTGCTGTCTTAAAATCCCTAGCTTCCCATGTTCTGGCAAAGTGATGCACTACCCCCCATGCATACTTTGAATCAGTATAAATTGTTACCCGTTTTCCCTCCATCATCTTACATGCTCTTATTAACGCTACCAATTCTGCAGCTTGTGCTGAATTGTAGTCTAAGGCATAAGCCTCTATTGTTTCCCCAGTTTCTGACACCACAGCATACCCACAAAGGTAGACACCATCAAAAGGTTTTGAACATGATCCATCAACATATATGTGCTCCCCCCCCCCCCATCCAGGGGCGAATCCAAGAGATCGGCCCTGGAAGAACATGAGGAAGTTAATTCAATGATACAATCATGACATTCATTACCATCTATCATGTCAGCCATTCGAAGAACCCCTAATAAAGCAGGATTAATTGATGATGTTGGCTGAATGGTGAGGTTTTTTGTGGCCAGCAGAATTGCCTCGTAGACTGAGCGTTGTTGCGCTGTCATTTGTTGTGTCTGCATGTTGTGTAGGATTGCTCCTACCTGATGTGTATCATATATCAACATGCAATAACAATTGGGAAAAAAAAAATTCACAAATATGTGATTATTAATAATTTCCTTATTTTGTTCTTCCCGTGAAATAATTTACGCAGCCGTGATCCAAAAATACGGTGTGATCAGTACCGTATATCCAAATCACTCACCACGCTAATAGTTACCATGTAACTACTGTTGCCAGCCGAAGTGTTACAACAATGGAACCGAATTCCATTAACGACTAGTGATTTCTTAATCACTCACCACGTTAATAATTAACTTAAAATTACTGTTGCCAGCCGAAGTAATACAACAATGGAACCGAAGTTCCACTAACGACAAAACTAGGAACCTACAAGGGGCAAGCGCTGTATTTCCTTTAAGAAATATCAAAAACACTTACCCCCTTTATCGTAGGCTCCTTGTCCGATCCCCGGCGCGTCTTTCCCACTCGATCTCGGGACAGTGTTCCCGGTTCGTAGGGAGATTAGGGAAATAATTTCCCCCCCCTTCGCGGAAGAGCCCCCAACTGTTAGAATTTAATATCCAACTTGATTAACTGCCGAGATTCGATTTTAGTTGAGCGATGGAGCACAGAGTCAGGATCCTGGACCATTGAGATAACCACACACAGAAAAGGTGTAATTCACTCAAAGGCACTTTATTAAGGGAAGACTCCAACATTTATATGGTAAATATGGAGAAGTGTAATCAAACATCACACCCTTCAAGAAACAACAGTACATTATGTCCTACGAGTCTCTAGGCTAGACTTATGTCATGTCTGCTTTTCAGGTTAGTATGAGAAGGGCACAGGAGGTCAGGATTATTACAATCTCACAACGCAAATGTAGACACCTTAATACACTACTGCAGTTACCAAGCATGAAAAATTAAAAGTGAAATAAATCACTTACCGCAGTTGTGAATCGTATTTATTGCTGCTCCTGAATCTCGACCGTTGAAGAAAATCCCGCTAAAACCAGCTACTTCCAGCTTAAACCAGCTAAAACCAGCCTGGCCAAGCTGGGAGACCAGCTAAAACCAGTTACTTCCAGTTTAAACCAGTTAAAACCAGCTAACCAGCCTTAGCTTTTTTAGCTGTTTTTTTTCAGCAGGGATACGAACCTATTGAGTACTCCTGCCCTGAGAGCAGTGCATAATTCAGTTTAGTACTGTTATTTTTACTCCTGCCCTCAGAGCAGCGCTAATGTTAATGCTGGCGCTAACTGACTAATGAAACGTCACAGAGATTTGAACGAGTTCTGTTGTCACTCATATCGGTATGACAGACAGTGCGGTAGCATTGGAAAAGCATGTTTTACTCAATCTACCCCATAACCCAGCTAACACAGTTATGTCATGACAACGTTACTGGACCGGACCATATTTGTCGCAGTGACGTACCAAATAATGTTCCAGCAACGTAACTTTGTGATTCCCATATTCGTCACGGCGACGTTATTTCGTACGTCGCTGGAACGTGATGAGTACGTCTCAGCGACCAAACTGGCACGTTCTGAGGACGTGACTCTAAAGGACCAGATTGGTCACAGCGACGTCCCAAATAACGTACCGGCAATGTAACTTTGTGATTCCCATATTCCTTGTGGCGAATTTTTACTTCTCACCTTTAGTCTGGTCCAGAGAATGTGCTCGTACCACCTTTAAATCTGTATATAAATGACAAACTCATAAACATTTTCTGCTATAAAAAATAAAACTCCTAATTCTAATATTTTTTAATTGTTATAGGAGATTTTAGTGAATATATTCAATACATACATGCAAACCATTAAAAAACATTACATTCTAAACATTAAATAAGTAAAAACAGTGCATTTATTTATTAATCAGCATTTATTCAGTGTTATTTCTACAAACACTAAGCCAATATATTTTGAACATTACACCTATTCTTTAACCATGCAAAGTGTTACCAAGTCATCAGCACAGATAATTGAACACATCAATACATAAATCATGTAAATTTTACTGAATTGTTTTAATTTTACTGAATAGTTTCTCATTACTGATGGGTATAGTTAACAATTTTATCTGTAAAAATTGTCAATAATTTATCAATACTCATTGACAACTCCCTATAATCTGGTACAAAAAAAGACACTGATAAAAAGACCAGAAACAATTCAGTAGTGACTTCTTTATTACTTCAAGTTAATTTGTTTCTGTCAGGCATTCACCACA
The DNA here is from genome assembly GCF_022985175.1 of Labeo rohita. Lineage (NCBI taxonomy): Eukaryota > Metazoa > Chordata > Actinopteri > Cypriniformes > Cyprinidae > Labeo > Labeo rohita. Next base: position 14,109 of record NW_026127357.1, on the reverse strand, counting down.
GCCACCCTCACCTGCCACACCACCCGGAGCACCGCCCACTCGTTCCTCATCACCGGAGTTTTGATCACGCACACCTGTAGCTGATTAACTCCACCCTTTATATAGAGCACTGGTTCCATTTGCACCTCGTCGGTTCTACCGTTTACACCTCCTACGTTAGCTCCTGACTCCTTATGCTTTTCCCTTGGATGCTGCTCTCCGTGTTCCGGCTGGACTTATTGTGGCTCTATATCGGACTCTTATCTGCTCATCATTACCAGGACTGTCAGCTAAGCTATTTCTCTGCATTTCAATCTACTGCTCTGTTTATCATTCGCTGTGAAATAAATCTCAAACTCAACTGTTACTTACCTCTCGTCTCCTCCTGTGTATGTGTGTGTGACAGAAGACCCGACCGCACAAAGAAGAGCACCGAAGCACCAGCCGCAACAGATCCGTTTTTAGAACTGGTGAATGCCATCAAGGCTGCGTTAACTCCCACTCCGACACCGCCGCCTGCCTCAGGATCTCCCATGGCTGTACCCGCGAAATTCGCGGGTGAGGCGACTGAGTGTAGCGGTTTTCTTCTACAAGTCAATCTCTACATCCAGATGCAACCACAACAGTTTCCCTCGGAGAAATCGAAGGTAGCCTTCCTCACATCCCTCCTCACTGGTAAAGCTCTACAATGGGCCAAGGCTATTTGGAATGCTAACAATCCCATTATAAACTCCTACGAACGGTTTACTAATCAGTTCTCCGAGGTGTTTAGCACAGCTACAGGTACACTCTCCACATCAGATCAGCTCTTCCGCTTACGTCAAGGGTCAACCGATGTCAACGAATACACGCTGCACTTCTGCACGCTGGCGGCGGCTAGCGGTTGGAATAAGGTAGCCTTGCTGGGGGCCTACCGGCAGGGTCTTAACCCGGAAATTCGTGCAGCGATGGCCATATACGACGACAGCATCGGTCTGGAATCCTTTTTACAACGTACCACCCGAGTCGTACAACAGTTAGCCGCCTGCCAGCCAACGGTAACCACTCCTCAGTCCGCCTCGGTGGTTGCTAGCTCTCCAGTACCGGAACCAATGCAAGTTGACTCCACACGGCTCTCACGCTCCGAACGGAATCGCCGGATGTCTCAAGGATTATGTTTATACTGTGGTCAGCAAGGACATCTTCTCCGCAACTGCCCCATCAGGCCCCCAAGTCCGGTGGTGAGTACTATCCTATCGGATATTGAAACACCTAAACTCACTTTATCTGCAACCCTGCATACTTCTAATCGTTCTCTCCCTGTATCTGCCTTGATCGATTCAGGCTCCTCCGGCAACTTCATCTCCACAAAATGCTTAAAGGAACTTCATCTACCACGCCATCGTCATCACCAGATTTACTCCGTAACAACGATTCAAGGAAAACGACTCGGGCGTGGGGTAGTACGTTATTCATCTCGGTTCATCACTCTGCAAATTGGATTATTTCATCACGAGGATTTGAGGTTTCTGGTACTGGAGAATTCCACCGTCGATATCATCCTGGGACGTCCCTGGTTACAGGTACATCAGCCAGAGATCTGCTGGGATCCATGCGACATCATCTGCTGGAGCCAGAAATGTTCCACCCAATGTATGTCTCTTCTACCTCATCCACGCAGTATCCACACTACTGTCGCCTCCACCCAGATTAAAAGGCCAGAACCGGTCATTATGCCAGAGATCCCAGCGGAATACAGGGCGTACCAGGATGTTTTCAGCAAGCTAGCAGCCACCCAATTACCACTTCATCGGCCATGGGATTGCGCCATCGACTTGCTGCCTGGAGCCCAACTACCTAAAGGAAGAATCTATCCCCTGTCCATCCCGGGGCACCAGGCGATGGAGAATTACATCACAGAGGCCCTAAACCAAGGATTCATCCGCCCATCTACGTCACCGGCCGCTTCGAGCTTCTTCTTCGTGGGTAAGAAGGATGGAGGTCTACGTCCGTGTATTGACTACAGGCAGCTGAATTCTTAAATTGTACATCAACCCTATCCGCTCCCCTTGGTTCCTGCCGCCCTCGAAGAGCTTCGTGGATCCCAGGTGTTCACGAAGCTGGATCTGCGGAGTGCCTACAACCTTGTTCGTAACCTACTGGGCACTACGAATATCAGGTTATGCCGTACGGCTTATCGGTCAGTCCCTCTGTCTTCCAAACGTTTATGAACGAGGTGTTCCGGGAGTTTCTCCATCGGTTCGTGGTGGTCTACATTGATGACATCCTGATCTACTCCTGGAACATGGCTGAACATCGCCAGCACGTCCAGCAGGTCCTACAAAAACTGTCAACATCAGCTCTACCTCAAACTGGAAAAATGTGAATTCCACAAGTCATCAGTTCAGTTCCTAGGCTACAACATCAATTCCGAGGGCGTGCTTATGGATCAGGGGAAAGTTGATGCCATCCAGAACTGGCCACAACCTGACAGCATCAAGGCGCTTCAACGTTTCCTGGGCTTTGCTAACTTCTACCGTCGCTTCATCAAAGATTACAGTTCCATCATAGCTCCTCTGACCTCCCTCCTGCGGGGTAAGCCGAAACGCCTCACCTGGGACCCTGCTGCCCACGAAGCATTCCAACACATCAAGAAGCTCTTCAGTACTGCACCATTATTACATCATCCCGATCCCAACCTCCCATTCACCGTCGAAGCGGACGCTTCCACCACTGGAGTAGGTGCAGTACTGTCCCAAGCGGTCGGTGAGTCCTCTGTTCTCCATCCCTGCGCCTTCTTTTCCCGTAAGCTGTCACCGGCGGAGCAGAACTACGATGTAGGAAACAGAGAACTGCTTGCCATCAAGCTGGCCCTGGAGGAGTGGCGACACTGGCTGGAGGGTGCTGTCCACCCCTTCACGATCATCACCGACCACAAGAACCTCCAATATCTCCGTGATGCTAAGAGACTAAACCCGAGACAAGCACATTGGGCACTATTCTTTACATGATTCCGCTTCACCATCACCTACAGACCCGGATCAAAAAACATCCCAGCAGACGCACTCTCACGTCAGACTTCAGCAGACCTGCACACGGAATCAGAACCTATCATCCCACCTCATCTCATCGTCAGCCCTATCATATGGAGCCTCGACCAGGATATCCACCAAGCCACTCTCCAGGAGCCAGCTCCGCCGGAATGCCCAGAAGGTAAAATCTACGTTCCTCGCTCCCTACATCACAACCTTCTGGGCACAGCTCACGGGTCTCCGGGCTCTGGACATCCAGGCAGTAAGCGGACCCTCTCGCTTCTCCAGAACCGTTACTGGTGGCCTAGTATGCGCCGTGATACCATCAGGTACGTCCAGAGTTGCTCTGTCTGTGCCATGTCTAACTCTCCCCGCATGCTACCCGCAGGAAAACTGGTCCCATTACTCATCCCGGAGAGGCCCTGGTCCCATCTTGGAGTGGATTTTGTCTCTGACCTTCCCAGTTCCGAAGGTAACACCTGTGTTCTGGTCTGTTGACCGATTCTCCAAGACCTGCAAATTTGTACCCCTCAAGGGATTACCTATAGCCATAGAAACGGCAGAACACTTGTTTAATCAGGTATTCGCCACTTTGGTATTCCCAAGGAGATTGTGTCGGACTGGGGCCCTCAATTGATTTCTTATGTATGGAAGGCATTTTTCAAGCTGCTTTGTGTTACTGTTAATCTTTCTTCTGGATACCACCCACAGACAAACGGCCAGACAGAGAGGAAGATCCAGGAGCTCGGACGTTACCTCCGGGCATACTGTCATGAAGATCAGCACAGCTGGAGCAGGTTCCTCCCATGGGCCGAGTACGCACAAAACTCTCTCCGCCAAGATTCCACCGGCATAACACCATTCCAGTGCGTACTCGGTTACCAGCCTCCGCTGTTCCCCTGGACGGAGGAACCCTCTAATGTTCCAGCTGTAGACCACTGGTTTCGGGAGAGCGAGAGAGTGTGGGACTCGGCTCATCACCATCTCCAACGAGCGGTATGCTGTAACAAACTCTTCGCTGACGCCAGACGCAGGACTTCACCCAACTACCAACCCAGAGATCAGGTCTGGCTGTCGACCAGCGACCTACGGTTACGGCTGCCCTGTCGCAAGCTGAGTCCCCGCTACATTGGTCCCTTCAAGATCCTGAGGCAGATCAATGATGTCACATTCCAACTTCAGCTCCCTCCCAGGTACCGTATTCACCCCACGTTCCATGTTTCACTGCTTAAACCATTCTTTCCATCTGCCACAGAACCCCCGGGAGCTGAGTTGGAACCCCCTCCTCCTGAAGTCCTGGATCAACCCTCCATCTACTCGGTCAGAGAGATCCTGGACTCACGTCGTCGGGGAGGTCACCTGGAATACCTCATCGACTGGGAGGGGTATGGACCAGAGGAACACTCCTGGGTGCCTAGAGACGATGTCCTGGATCCTATGTTACTCACCGACTTCCATCGCGACCACCCAGATCGTCCTGCCCCTCGCGGTCGTGGCCGTCCTCGGCGTCGTATTAGGGCGTCGGGAGCCACCCCTGGAGGAGGGGGTAGTGTCAGGCATTCACCACAGCCACCCTCACCTGCCAAACCACCCGGAGCACCGCCCACTCGTTCCTCATCACCGGAGTTTTGATCACGCAGACCTGTAGCTGATTAACTCCACCCTTTATATAGAGCACTGGTTCCATTTGCACCTCGTCGGGTCTACCATTTACACCTCCTACGTTAGCTTCTGACTCCTTATGCTTTTCCCTTGGATGCTGCTCTCCGTGTTCTGGCTAGACTTATTGTGGCTCTATATCGGACTCTTATCTGCTCATCATTACCAGGACTGTCAGCTAAGCTATTTCTCTGCATTTCAATCTACTGCTCTGTTCATCATTCGCTGTGAAATAAATCTCAAACTCAACTGTTACTTACCTCTCGTCTCCTCCTGTGTATGTGTGTGTGACAGTTTCCTGAGTGTCCTGTGTATGAAACACTTACTACAAATATCTGATGGTGCTTCAATACTTCTTCACTATCAAAAGCAAAACCTAAACAATATTGTCATTACCAAAGGACCATAGTACCCGAGTACTCTGATGTCAAACATGTTCTTCCTCCCCTCGCCATCCTGAGCCTGTACTGCCAGTATCGTTCTCTGGCACCTGTGTAGCATCTGGACCAATCAGACATACAGTTATTTGTTACATTTAAAAAACAATCTTTAAAACCAACAACCCAGCTATATGCTGGGGTTTTGAAGACAACCCCCCAAAGCAACTAACACCCCAAAGGTGAAACACCCCAAAGGTGAAAGTTACCATTGGTTCGTGGACCACCTGGAGGCACAGCCTCCAGAGAGTTTAAAGGCATCGACCCCTCTCTCTTCTCCTGCTCTCTTCACTGTCTTCCTCGTCTGCAACATCTTCCGATTGCTGCCCGTGTGGAGGAACCCACGGGGAGCCTGAGCCGGTACAGGGCGTGCCCGGTGGGCCCGACAGACCCAACATACAGAGCTGTGGCTCTCAACCACAAAGAGCCAGACAGTTCCACTTAACCCTGGAATTCATCTTCATGACTCACCTCAGTCAGTCAGTGGTTCTTGGAGAACCTAAGAAGATGAGCTAGAACTCTTCAGGACTTCCCTAAGCGTGCGCCAGGCCTTGCGGCCTTGTCTTTTCATTCCCCGAAGATCACAGGACTTCAGCTGAGTCCCTCTCAGCTCTTGGTTCTTCTTCATTTTTCACATGGGAAGAAACTCCCAGTCACCATTGAGTCAGAACATCTTTGGAATTCATCACTCTTCAGACCCGGAAGAACGTGATTGCAATTCCGAAACCACCACTGCTCCAAACCATCTTTCACCAGAGACTGCATTTGGACACTTGTTCGACGACCAAGGCAATGCAAGTATCGTACACAAACTAAACAAACAGAGGTTTAGTATAAGCTGTAGACAGCACTGATGTTTTCACAGCAGGTGGTTAACTGACTCTTTTCATAGCTTCATTTCCTTGTCTCTCTCTAACTGCTTCTCAGTGACCATTCCCCCATGTATGAGTGATTTCATGTTTGTTTGTTTAGATTAGTTATGTGTTAGTCCTTCGTTAATAAACTATTGTGCACAAATTACATGAGTTTTGATTCTGATTCTGCCTTGCAAATTAATGTCCCTTTACGATTCCGATTCGAGCTACATGCTCTAATGTAATGGTACTTTAAGAAAGTTATTTTCTGTGGCCAAGAAAATATCATTTCTTAGAGCTGATATAAAGATTATACTGAATGTTCGCTGAGCGAACAGATTAGTTGATGGAAAATTGATTCTGCTACAGTTACTACTGGCAGCTGATATAAGTAATTGTAATTAATCATAATTAATTGTAATTATTTATATACATTTCCCTTTGAGCTAAATCACGACACCTGAAAGGGAGGATCACCCTGTTAATGTTGCTAATGTATGTACACAATCAGTCAAAAATCTGCAGTCTTTGTGTTTCAATGTTCAATGCTTGAAGTCTATTCAAGTCTGTTTAATCAAACTTACAGTACACAACTGTAATATTGTGAAATATTATTTTTAACTTAAAATGTTTTCTATTGTTTTTCAAATACACTTTAAAATGCATTTCATTCCTGAGGCAAAGCTGAATTTTTCAGTAGCCTTAACTCCAGTCTTCAGTGTCACATGATCACTCATATGATGAATTGATGCTCAAGAAAGATTTCTGATTATCAAGGTTGAAAACAGTTGTGCTACTTAATATTTCTGTGTAAATTGTGGTTTTTCAGAATTATTTTATGAATACAAAAACAAAACAAAAAAGCTTTTTTTTTTTTTTTTTTTTTTTTTTTTTTTTAAATCTTTTGTAACATTATAAATGTATTTACTATCACTTTTGATCAATTAAATGCATCCTTGCTATTAATGTCTTCCCAAAGAAAAGAAAATTTTATCGGCTTCAACCTTTTAAACTGTAGTGTACACAAAAAAATTTAGGCAGCACAACTGTTTTCAACAACACCAACAATAATAATCAGAAATGTTTCTTGAGCAGCAAATCAGCATATTACAATGATTTTGAACACTTACAACTGGAGTAATGATGCTGAAAATTCAGCTTTGATCACAGAAATGATCAACATTTTAAAATTAATTTCAAAGTTTGACCAACAGTATACATTACTACATTTAAATGAAAACACATATTGTAATAAACAATGCACACATTCTCAAAGAACTTACATTCTGATGATTACTTCCCTCCCTCATGGCTGCCTTCTTCAGCGGTTCCCAGACTTCCTCATTTTTCACCTTTCCTTTGAATCTGCACAAAAAAATAACACACAATTTGGATAAATCACCCCAGACTCTTTTTTGATGGTGGCCACAAATTGTCAAGGTGCCTTTTGAAATCTTAAGTGGTTCTCCAGCTTCTAAAGGAAAGGCAGAATCTGGGGCCATATTCATTGAGAATTTTATCTTATTACTATGTGTCCTACCTAGGATATTTAGTTTAAAACCTATTTACAAAACTCTTAAGAGTCTACAATATCTAAAAAGAGGGTTCAGTCAATGCATAGACCAGGGATCCTCAGATCTGGCCCATGAGATCCACTTTCCTGCAGAGTTTAGCTCTAACCCTAATCAAACACATCTGAGGATGCCAATCAATGTCTTCAGGATCAATAGAAAATCACAGACAGGTGAGTTTGATCAGGGTTGGAGCTAAACTCTGCAGTGGACTGTCCTTCCTGGGTAAGATTTGAGGAACCCTGGCATAGACTTTCTTTTTTGTTAAATTTCCACACTGTGCATGGGTTGGAGCTCTTAATACTGAACTCTCAAAGTGCACCAGATAGACAAATTTAACTTTAAACTGTACAGTACATTTCTTTCATTTCTTACACAAGGCCATGCCCCCGGATCAGACCAAGGTCCAGCTATCCTCCATAGTCTCAAAAACATCCTGTGGGAAACACAGCAAAATGATTTTGTGTATGATTTAGGCATAGGGGAGAGTAGTACTGCACGATAAATTGCATGTAATTATCATGCGCGTATTGTCAGTCAAGCCAGTTTCTTTGATTAGTAGTAAATTTCCATGACCTGCATTCAGCTGGAACGGCAATTTATACATGGAGTCGTAAATCACTCACAAGCTACGCAAAATCGCAGATGAATCGCATTTGATTATGAGTGTGATTCTGCGTAGCTTGTCAGTCATTTACGACTCTGTGTATTAATTGCCGCTCCAGCTCAATGCACATGATATGCACCGGCCTTAACGACTAATGCGCCTGACAATCGCAAGTGATTTATCGTGCAGCCCTAGGGGAGATCCTTTACAATGGTCAAATTCAGGCCAACTACAATTTTTTTTTTAAAACATGTTTAAAAATGACCAGGAGCTCGGGAGGTCAATACAATACAATATAAGTGCAATATAAAGAAACAAAAAAATAAAAAAATAAAGTTTAAGTGCATGTACTATACTTAAAGGAGAATAGTCATCCTGAGGTATATGTGTTTGTATACATATTTGTAAGGAGTGTCATAAGAAATTATGTTTTTTGAAATTATGACCCAGTCTTTGCAAAGTGAACAAGCAAAGAAGATCAAATACCCATAACAAAAAAGGTAAAACAGCGATATAGGACAATTTTGAAGTTGAGGGAGAACATGAGATGGGAGTTTTTCGACATACCCTATCTGTCATGTACAGAAAAAAGAGTTTAGGCAGAGCAAGACAAGATGAGCATTTGACATTAAAAAGTATATAAATTGTATTATTTTTATGAAAATAACTGATCGTTTCACTAGATAAGACCCTTCTTCCTCAGCCGAGGTTGTTTACAACCGCATTTGGGATCGTTAACAAACTCAGGGCACCATAGAAGTCTACTATATGAAGAAAAATGCTGAATTGAATCCTCAGAAAACATGATTTCTTTATGACAGAAGTAAGAAAGACATGAACATTTTGGATGACACGGGGGCAAGTACTAGGGATGCACTGATACCACTTTTTTCAGTACTCGACCGATACCGATGGTTTTATTTTTGGTACTTGCCGATTCTGAGTACCGATATCAATGTTTACCGGTAAATTTATAAAATATTGGGTACAGAATCTAAAAGAATATGTAAAATGTTAGTTGGTGAACTTAATTTATCAAATAGAAACAGTCAAACCAAAATTTATTCAGACATCTTTTCTCACATTATCAGACAACATTTCTCTGCAAAATGGAACTTATTTTTGTGTGATCAGTTTTACTGTATGAAATTTGTTTGGGGTATAATATGTCACACTTTTACTTTATTTTGCTGATTTACATAAATGAACTATAGTGTCCTGCACATTAATTAAAAAATAAATAAATAAAAATTATACTAGTGTCTGAATAATTTTTGATTTGACTGTATATCTTTCAGTTATATCTACACTTAGTTTTTGCTTAACACTTACACCTAAGTTTTCATTACTTTCACTGTTCATTTTTTGCTCTATGGTACATCATCTTTAATTTATTAGCATTAGAGCTGTTCCATTGCAGCAGCTACTGTAATCATGTGTTTTGTTGTAATAATGCAGGGAACTACTTGTTATAAATCTCCTAACAGTGATATTTTCGCCAATAAAGTTGTGTATGCTTTATAGTGAATGGCCCTATAAATTTTATATTTCCAAATTAGTTTTAATCCAAATTATGCGTGTGCTAAGTGAGCGAACATAAATAAAGATCACGCAACAGAATTGTGCTCCCCCGCCTCCCTCTCTCTCACTATCTTTAGATAACTTGCGCATTGTTTTACTTACTTGTTTTTGACATATCTGACAGAACTACAAACTTCTGAGTAATGTCTGTGAGAAAACGATATTACCTCATCAAGCTTGTACAGTACCACATACCGGTATCAGTGCACCCCTAATTTCTGATCTGGAAGTACACTTCTCCTTTAAGTGATATCTATCTAGTTATGAGTAAATTGTGAAATCCAACTCTGTGGATTACCTGCCTCTCCTCCTGAGCATTTTGTCGTGTGGGTCCAGAAAGGCTTCTTGTATGTCTGGATATCGATGCGCAACTCTTTCAACCATGAGAAATGCTGCTCCAGCGTGTCTTCACATCTAGGAAAACAGAATGGTTAGGTGTGTCTTTGAAAGCTAATTATCTCATTAAACCTTAGAGTTATGTTGATTTATTAATATTTTTTAAATAAAATACATGGTAAATTCACTTACCTTGCAGCAAATGCCTCCCACGAAGCGTTAATAACGTTTCTGTTTTAAGTATTCCCTCCACACTTCCAAATTTCCTGACCCCGCCTCTGCTTCAATTTCATTAGTTGAATCTGTCAACCAATCATTTTCCTTTCTGCACTTAGAACATCTTTGTGTAAGCAAAATTCCCATCTGCCATCTGCCATTAACCAATCAGACTTTCAAAAACAGTTTATAGTTTTTTGTGAAGTTTAGACTTACAATATTTGGTGCTTGTACATCAGTGTCATTCATCTATCATTTCCTCTGATTTTAGAAATTACTCATGGGTAAGGTTAGGTTTAGGTGTAGGGATGTGGTCAAGATTACATTTTTGGATTAAAATGTTGTTCCAAGGTGAACAAAATATGTTGATCCAGAAACACATCTAACTCAGCAAAATCAGGATGTGCCATGGTTGTCAGAGCAAACTGCATCCACCCACACTGTAATGAACTGAGAGCACCTTAACACTACCTCTACTCGAGTACATATTTTGTTGACCCTGGAACAACATTTTAATCCAAAAATGTAATCTTGACCACATCCCTTCACCTAAACCTAACCTTACCCATGAGTAATCCCTAAAATCAGAGGAATGACACTGATGTACAAGCACCAAACATTGTAAGCCTAAACTTCACAAAAAACTATAAACAAGTTTTTGCAAATCTGATTGGTTAATCACAATGTTGTTCCAGGGTCAACAAAGATGTTGATCCAGGAACATGTCGTACTTGGTAAAATCAGGTTCTGCGACAACCATGATAGAGAATGAGCTCTCTGATAGGATATTTTCTCCCACACTGAGAACCCTGAAAGAACAGAAACCTTTTTAAATTTAATATACTTATTTCTACTGTATGATTATACACCAGCTGTGCCCGTTTCGAGTGTCTATTTACACTAAGTACAAATAGCCCACCTTGTTGCCAGAGGCTATTTACACTGACTCTGCTCACCAACGTGTGATTGGGGTAGTCACCACTACAAAAGACAGTTGTCAAACATCAGCTCCAGTGGTGCAGATGGCAAAGCGTGTACCATAGTCTTTTTGACACGATTAACCCGAGTTCGAATCTGCCTTTTGCTGAACTTTTTTTCTCCTCATATTACATCAGAAAGGCATTTATTTTCAATAAAAATAAAGGAAATAATCAAAAAGTTGAAAATAAAGTATCAGGTAGGGTTGGGGTAGGTGTAAGGAGGGCTTTATTGTCCCAATAAGGTGGCATCCATTTAATAATTTGAATTAAAATGATTATTTTCACTCAGTACGTTATTACTGCATAGTGTTTTACAATGTACAAAAGTGAGTTGCAAATAATTGTCACTATTTGCAATAAGTAAATAGCAGAAAATCCTGATACTGTAACATTGTGTAAATAGAATCTATAGCTATTTGCTCTTAGTGCAACTGCTAGTTGCACTCTAATTGCTATTTACACTCAGTGTAAATAGCTGCTGCCTACAAGTTTACACACACAAACACACACACACACACACCTACAGTTCTTTGTGCAGTTTAAAGATGGTGCCAGAAGGCTCACAGGGGAAGTTTTTGCTACTTTAACTTTTAACCTTACAAACATGCAATAATCCACTTTTACACAGATTCACTATATTCTCTGCACACACACACACAAGATTTGCATAACACCGCCCAAATGTACAGTACTGTGCAAAAGTCTTAGGCCAGTAGTATTTTCATCAGCTAAAAAATGGTTTAAAGTCAGTTAAAGTCTGTCTTTTTCTGTAGTGTGTCAGTAGGAAATATCAGTTTACATTTCTAAACATTCATTTTGCCATTAATTGTAATAATCCAGTGAGATTTTTGTATGGAGCACAGGCTGTTGTCAGACTCCTTGTGCAAACAGAGATCTGATCTCTCCATCATTCAATCCAGAAGAACTGTGGCAACATCTCCAAGATGCTTTAAGAGACCTATACCTACAAAGCTACAGTACTGTTAAAATTTTTAGGCAGTTAGGCACATAAAATGAGGATGCTGTCAAAAACAATGTCATAAATAGATTTTCTTTATCAATAAACTTCTATTACCTAAAATAAATCAGCATTTTATGTAACCATCCTTTGCATTTAAAGTAGCTTTTGCTTTAGGTGCACTTGTGCAGAGTTTTTCAGGTAGGTTACTTGAAATATCTTGAAACAGTTGAAACAGTTCTTCTGGATTTAGTCTGTTTCAGTGTTTCTGTTTCTTCATGTCATTCCAGAGACTGGATGATGATGGGATCAGATCTCTGTATGGAGCTGTTGTCAAACTGCCTGTGCAAACAAAAATCTCACTAGATTATTACAATTAATGGCAAACAGAATGTTTGGAAATGTAAACTGATGTTTCCTACTGACACACTACAGCAAAAGATAAAAATAACTTACTTTAAACCATTTTTTAGCTGGTGAAAATACTAGTGGCCTAAGACTTTTGCACAGTACTGTATATGGAAAGAAAGAAGGCATACCTTTTATTCTCGCTGTAGTATTGTTGCAGCCGCCGCCATGTTGTGAAGACGCTGTGTGTTTCATTGCGAAAGCGAAAGTGCTTTGTTTGGCCATCTAAAACACATCTAAAAATCAACCTGACCACAAAGGATGGAAATGCAGGTTTTAAACAGCTGAGCGAACGAGCTACAGTTGGTGGAAACCACACTAACAACCACAGCCATGCCCACACTCTCAAAAAGCACACACATAAAGTATGAGAATGAGTCTGTGAACCCATGAACCGTGACAAGGAGGACCTCAGAAAAAGATCTCTGAAGACTTAGTCCACTTCCAGAACAAAAAATTACAAATAATGTACTCACCCCCTTGTCATTCAAGATGTTCATGACTTTCTTTTAGTCGTAAAGAAATTATGTTTTTTGAGGAAACATTTTATTTCTCTCCATATAGTCGACTTCTATGCTGCCCCCCAAATTTGAACTTCCAAATTGCTTTGGAGCTGAGGAAGAAGGGTCTTATCTAGCAAAACGATCGGTTATTTATTTTATTTTTTTAATGCTTTGGGAGTTTTTAGATGTACCCTAACTGTCATGACCAGAAAAAAAAAAAAAAAAAAAAAAACAGTTCACACAGAGATAGACAAGACACAGGTTTTGAGGTATATAAAGTATACAAATTGTAATTGTCCATAAACTTCTTCCATGTCATAAACAATTTGCAGTTGTTATCCAGCACACTACAGTACAAGTGATGAACAAAAGAAATGACCAATTCAAATCAAATCACTTTATTGTCACAATACCATGATCACAAGTGTGCAGGTGAAATTCTTTTGTGCAAACTGCAGCATTACAGTATGGATGAAAAATATTAAATATGCAACACACACAGGCACACACACACATACATACTGTAGGATTACAAATTTAAGAATCTGTTGAAAATATGCTGATCCTATGTTCTGACATAGCATCACAATAAAACTAAGGTAAAGTACATTGTATTTAACATTTAAGGTAAATATGAGGTTATCAGACAAATGATTCTCTCAAGCAAAGTTTGTAGAAAGATGTCCCTGCCAGTTCCTGTTCTTTTATTGTAAGTCAAATGAGCCAGATTACTGAGGTGTTCACCTTTTGTTTGTAATGGCTCTCGGTGCCTCTGCCCAGTCTTTGAGTAGTTATGATGATTGGATTAGGACTGGTGTAAATGGGGCACTTGGCTACACTTGAGTACTTCATTTGTATGCTTTGTTTAGGATCGTCACCCAGGTGCTTTGTCTACATTTTAGGGGACTGCCCCCTAAATGTATATAAACTACAATGTATCACTGCCTTAGTCAGACTTTTGAGGACTGCAGAGCTACGCAGCGCATTCTCAATAAAGAATTCTGCTGAA
>NW_026127356.1:7466-24822 GCF_022985175.1 Labeo rohita | reverse complement strand
CAAACATATTAAGTTTGGGGCAGATTGGACATTGCATGCCTGAGTTAGAGTAACTTCCTGTTTCATTGCATTAAGAGCATGCTTTAGCAATTAGCTAAGTGTTGCTAACATGTTATAGCATGTTTCTAGCATGTTGCTACCCTATTTAACACTTGTTGATATTTTTAACCTAACCTAACATGGTATGCTTGAGTTAGTGTAAGACATGACATATCCTGCTGCCGACAGGTGGCGCTATGATTATAACTGAATATTGGCCTTTAGATGTCTTCAGGTCAGGACTCTTACCAAACATGTGAAGTTTGGTGCAAATTGGACATTGCATGTTTAAGTTAGTGTAAAACAAGTCATTTTCCGTTGCCAGCAGGTGGCGCTATGATTATAATGGAATATTGGCCTTCAGATGTGTTCAGGCCAGGACTCTTATTGAACACGTGAAGTTTGGGGCAGATCGGACGTTTTATGACCGAGTTACAACATCTTGTATTTCCATGGCGAAACATCGAACTTTGTCAGGCCGCCAAGGACACGCCCTTCAACAAAAACTCTCATACATGTACGTGAAACGTAGTGGGAGGGGCACTTCATAGAAAGTGAATAGGTGGCGCTGTCGAGCCATTTTGCCACACCCACGTCTGAAACCTATATCAGACGTAAATTTTCGCCAGTTCTGATGCGTGTGCAAAGTTTCCTGACTTTTCGGGCATGTTTAGGCCCTCAAAAATGCGATTCATTTTGGAGAAGAAGAAGAATAAAAATAATAATAATAATAATAATAAACAGAGGAATTCCAAGAGGGTCCTCGCACCACCGGTGCTCGGGCCCTAATAATAATAAATGGAGCAATTCCAATAGGGTCCTCACACTATCGGTGCTCGGGCCCTAATAATAAGAAGAATAACAAAAAATCCTAAGGAAAACAATAGGGCTCGGGCCCTAATAATAAAGAAGAAGAATCCTTCGAAAAACAATAGGGCTCTCGCCCTTTCAGGGCTCGGGCCCTAATAATAATAAAGAAGAAGAATCCTTCGAAAAACAATAGGTCTCTCGCCCTTTCAGGGCTCGGGCCCTAACAATAATAAAGAAGAAGAATCCTTCGAAAAACAATAGGGCTCTCGCCCTTTCAGGGCTCGGGCCCTAAAAATACACCGGAGCTGCAGTATTAATTATTCTATGTACCATTTTTAAGTTTATTTTCAGAAGTGCCAATCTTTTTTCAATAGTTAATCATCCAACAACTAAAAATTGTCTATTTTCCGCATGACTAAAATATTGTAATGCTAAAAGTAACCTCACTACTTTGTTTCGTGATTTTTTTTTTTTTTTTTAAATTTTGCCATCCACATAAATCAATCATCCAAGAGCTTCTTGTATGCTAAAAATGACATTGAACAAGTACTATAGCAAGTACCCTTAAGACCCTTAAGTGTTCACTTTCTAAATATCTTGCTTTGTATTTGATTCTAGCATTAATGTTCCTGCAACACTTTCCAAGCCATTTTTACTCCACTTGTATTATTATCCAAAACACAGCCAAGACAATTAACCGATGTTCTGTTTGCTAGGACATACCCAACTTTGATTAAGTCCACTGAAAAAGTGGTAGTAAATTTCACAAACATTTGAACATATTAAATTAAATGTGAAATTTTGAAGCAGAAAAACTGAAATAGTATTTTCTTGTAAAATAATATTTGTTTTATTTACGACTTCAGAAAATCATTCAGTGTTAATTTAATTATCATTTATATACTATTGTAGGTTTAGTTAATATTTTGAATTGATTTTTTTTCAACACTGTCTTTATTGATTTTATGAACTTTAACATGAAAAGAGAAAAATAATAAAAGAATCAGAGAAGAGAAAAGAAAAGAAAAAAAAAGGGGGAGGGTACATTAAATGAAAAATAAATATATAAATATATGTACATATACATAAACACTCAGATGTCAAAACAATGGTACTTTAATATCCAATGGTGATAAATGTTAAGCCAAGGAATGAGGGCTTTCTATGTTTTTCCAGTGACAAGCTACTATAAGTTTTGCTTGTAATAAACAGAATATCAACATTTTCTTATCAGAGCTAGTAAAAGTGCATGTTACAGGGAAAATATTTAGTATACAGAGTTTAGGACATTTGAGAACATTTTGTTTCAACACCAGAGATAAGAAGTCTAAAACTTTTCCCCAAAAACATTCAACTTGGGAACACTTCCATATACAATGATATAAAGTTCCTATCTGTTGATTGCATTTTATACATTGATCGGGAATGTTGGGATTAAACTTGTGTAGTATTTCTGGAGTTATGTATACTCTCATAATCCACTTATATTGCAGTAGTTTGAACCTTGTATTAATTGTCTGAGTTTGGGTCTTTAGGCAGATACTCTACCACTCATCTTCTGTTATATTCTCATTTATATCTCGACACCATGCCAAACGTTTATTTTCTGTATTTTCCTTGCATTTAGTGGAAATTAGTCTCTAAAAGAAAGAAATTTGCCTAGCCCCATTGAAGTGGTTTAAAGTAACTTCCTCTAAAGGCGACAGGTCTGGCAAGAAAAGAGGATGCTGCATCTTGTTAATAAAATTCAGAATTTGGAGATATATAAAAAAATGTGTTTTAGGCAAATCAAACTTTTGTCTTAATTCCTGAAAACTGAGCATAGTTTTATTACTGAATAAATCTCCCACCTTATCCAAACCTTTTGTTGCCCAAATTTTGAATCCAACATCATGTGTCCCTGGAGTAAAATTAGTATTACCCCAAATAGGGGTAAATTGTGATACTTGAGGAACCTCACCAAGATGTTTCAAAACTTCAAACCATACCACAATAGTATTTTTAACAAAGGGATTACAAGTGGATTTTTTCAATTTGGACAGGGGTGCTGAGTACAAATACAGATTCAAGGGCAGATGTCCGGATGTACTGGCCTCTATCTGTGTAACAGAGGGAGCAAGACGAGAGACGAGTGGATCCATATGCAAACTTTTATTGTAGGGACGAGACATAGACATGGTCAGGCAGGCAGGGTCAAACAACGGCAGACAGGAGTATGGACGGCGAGACAAGAGTAATCCGTAACAGGCGAGGGTCAATCCAGCGGCGAACGATATCCGAAAGAGGGCTAGGCAAAGAGTAATCCGATAAGACAGGAGAGAGTCACAATAGGCAGGCGGCGAAACTGACAAAACGAAATAACGTGGCTAGGTCACAAGACAGGGAAAACAAGGCAAAACAAACGGAAACTAGACACAGGATTACAAGGATAACACTTTGTACGAATGCAAACACAATTCAATACTCGGCGATGTGTGACAGGAAGACCGGGGCTTTATACTGTCTCTGATTGGGCGCAGGTGATAGGAGCAGTGGCTGATGGGGAATGTAGTCCAGGGTGTGGTCTAACAGTCAGTGTGTGAGAACAAGGTGAGAGCGACATCTGGTGGTGAGCGGTCCGCAGCTCACCGACCAGATCCGTAACAATCTGTAACCAAGGGATAGAATTTTCATTTGTGAACCAGAACGTTGCTGCTCTTAGCTGGCCTGCCCAGTAGTACCACTTGAGATTAGGCACCTGCAAGCCTCCATGTTCATATGGTAAATACAAAAGATAGAGCTTCAGTCTGGTACAACGATTAGCCCAAATAAAATTGGAAAAAAACTTCCTCATATTACTAAAAAAATTTGGTGGTGGGGGTAGGGGAACTGATTGAAATAGATACAAGAATTTAGGGAGTACATTTATTTTTAATATACTAATGCATCCATACTAATTTAATATACTAATGCATCGGGCGTGATATTAATGCCAAGATACTTGAAACCTTCATGAGCATTTTTAAACGGGGTTCGGATGGGGGGTGTAAGACGTTCCGATTCTTTAGGAAATAAAATCATAGATTTGGACTTATTTATTTTATAGTCTGAAAAAGATCCAAATATATTAAATAGACTCAATAAACATGGTATGGATGTACTTAAATTGGATAGGAATAATATAATGTCATCAGCATATAAGGCTAATTTGTTTTCAATACTATCAATTGTAATCCCTGATATATCCTTATTTCTTCGTACCGCACTGGCCAAAGGTTTGATAGCCAATGTAAAAAGCAGCGGTGACAGGGGGCATCCCTGGCGTGTGCCTTTTCAGCATCTAGGGAGAGTAAAGCAGTATCAGGGGCTTCTTTTTTAAAGTGTATGATATTTACCATGCAGCGTATATTATGAAAAGCTTGCCTACCTTTTACAAAGCTGTTTTGATCAGGATTAATCAGTGATGGTAAATATTTATTGTAACAGGACTTATCAGAAGCGTGAATAAACAAGGCAAAAACTATGACTAAGAAACAAAACAATGACCATGAAACAAGGCAATGAAAACAGGGAAAACGCTTGGTAGAGTCCACACAGGCAAAACAATACTTCGCCAGGCCTGTTTGGCATGGCCCTCCTTATATGTGTAACGGAGTGAGTGAGTCGAGAGGCGAACGGATCCATTTGTGAGCTTTTATTAGTGGGACGAGGCAAAGACATGGTCGTACAGGCAGGGTCAAACAGTAGCAAACAGGTATATCACAGGCAAGACGTAGAGAATAATCCAAGAAAACGAGCAAGAGTCCAGTAGGCAGGCGGAGAGACAGTCGAGACGAGATGGCCAGGCGAGGGAACTAAACACAGGGAACTAGGAACTCGGAAACTAGGGAACGCTAACAAAATAATAACAACAACAATACTCCGTGCCTTGCAAGGGGAGAGACCGGGGCTTTTATAGTGCACCTGATTGGTCCCAGGTGCTGACCCAATCAGCGCGCTGCATGACGGGAGATGTAGTCCGGGGTGTGGTGCAACAGTCTGAGTGTGAGGATAAGGTGAGAGCGACATCTGGTGGTGAGCGGTCCGCAGAACACCGACCAGATTCGTAACAATATGGCTGCCAAACAGGAAGTAACCATAGAAGAAGCAGCGGTAACAGGCAGTCCATGGGTAACCCTCTGCTGGCGTGGCATTATGTTTATCTAGTCTACTAGCTAAGACTTTAGCATTTATCTTAGTGTCTGAATTTAAAAGACTAATGGGTCTGTAAAAACCACATTTCGTAGGGTCTTTCCCTGGTTTAAGAATTAAGGTTATGAGGGCAGAATGCACTGAGAAAGGCAGTTCTTCAATCATTGGGGTTATCAATTTGTCGTGAAAGATCTTATAGATGTCTATAGGCAGACCATTGTGGCCTGGCGCTTTTCCACTACTCATACAACTAATAGCTGCTGTCAAGTCTGCCTCTTCAATTGGTTGATCCAATGCTTTGGAGTCTTCCTCAGATATAGATATTAATTGAGTCTCTTCCAAAAATGAGTTATAGAGATGAGTATTCCCTGGGGGTAGTGATTTATAAAGATCTTTATAATAGTTTTTAAAATTTCACTTTGGATCACAGTATTTCGTTAATCACATTTACATTTTGTTGAGCCTTTATACGCCATGCCAACAGCCTTTCAGGCTTTTCTCCTTGGTCATAATATGTTTAATATTAGTCTAGTTATTTTAGCCACAGCTTTATTAGTGGAGATGTCACTCAATTCTGCTTTAAGTAACAAAAGTTCCTGTCAGGAGTATCTTTTCTGAGAATTTCTTCTTCTAAGGCTTTGATATTTTGTTCTAATTCTATCATTTTAAGGGTACATCTGTTGGTTTTAGAACTAGTGAAGCTGATCAGTTGTGCTCTAATATAGGCCTTCAATGCCTCCCATCTTATTGAAGCGGAGGTCTGATTTGTATTACACTCAAAAAATAAAACAATTTGGTTTCCTATAAAATCAAGAAATTCAGGGTTATGTAACCATTTGATTGACACCATCTAAATTGAGTTTGAATTGTATTTCTGAGAGAATATTTCAGCAATAATGATGCATGATCAGATAAAAGGATACTACTATATTTACAATTAGATATACAATCAGTCAGGTCTTTTGAAATAAGAAAATAGTCTATTCTGGAGTAAGTATGGATCGATGAAGAGTATTCTTTCTTTGTTGGATTTTGAAACCTCCAAATATCAGTTAAATTAAGGTCCTTTATGTATTGATTAATTATATTCCTACTCTGTGAATGTAAAGCGTCCATACCAGTGGAACGGTCCAAATTAGGATCAATTTAAATCGCCACCAACTATTAATTTACATTGAAGATAGGACAAAATTAAGAAGAGATTATGAAAAAATGTTGGTTCATCTCTGTTTGGACCGTAAACATTCACAAGATTACAATATTCATTAAACATCCTACCAGTGACATATATCCAGGCAAGAAAATTGAATAGTCTAATCAACAAATATTGTTAATCCAAATACAGCAACCTGATCCATTGAGCACCATGTACAAATTTTGGGTCGAACAAAAATGTACCAAAAAAAGGGGGGTTTGGACAAAAACAAAACAAAACAAAAAAAAAACATCAGAACTACATAACTCCCCAGCACACGCATTACCACAGAAAAAGTGCATGGCGAACGTCCCTTCTATGACTAGAACCCAAGTTACTTACTTTAACGGTCCTCCAATAGGAACGTTGTAAGGTTGCTGAATTAAGAGGAAAAATAAAAACTGTATCCAAAACAAAAAATCCTTTTAAACCAAATACATGCTCTCAAAGCCTTCGTTACGTGTTATGCCCGCTTAACCACAGATGAAAATAAATTTACATTAAAGCCTATCAGCACCTTACGGGTTTACAATGTAGTGAGATTAAGAACTTAGAAAACATAAAGAGGCAATAAAAAAAACTTTAGCGTCCACAAGGGGCTAGTCCGTAACGTGCTCCACTTCCCCAACTTCCTTTTGCATGCTTGCGATGAATTTGTCAGCTTCTTCGGGAGAGTTGAAGAAATGACGACGGTCTCTGTAGTTGACTAGAAGTCTGGTGGGGAAAATCATTCTGTACTTAATCTTCCTCCTCCGAAGTTCTCGCCTTATGTCATCAAATCACTTTCGTTTTTTCAGCACCTCGGGCGACAGGTCAGCAAAAAACATGATGTGGTGGTTCTGGAACATCACTGTCCCTTTTTCCCGAGCTGCTCTCAGTACTCTGACTTTGTTGGCATATCATTGTTTTGGCCTTGACGGTGTGTTTCCAGTACGATTGCCACTGGGTAACCTGTGTGGTCACTGGCGCCGGGAAGGAGTCCGCTCCCAGAACCTAAGGAAGTCAGTTTTCCTGAAACGAAACATGATTATTTCCCTTCTGTTTGGAAGTCCCAGAATGTGAATGTTAGAATGTCGGTTTCTACATTCGGCCAAATCAAGAGCAGAAGCCAGGTCTGATGTGTTTTTTTTCAAGTTTAGAAACCCTGCCCTGAAGGTCGCTAATGTCGTCTTCGGCCTGGCCGATTCGGCTCACGGCTTCGGTAAGTCTTTCAGCAAAGAAAGAGAAATCCTCTCTGACTTCTTTCACCACTGCCAGAACATCCTTGTACCGGGACAAAAACTCACTCTTCAGACCATTTACAGCCGAGAAAATCTTGCTGTTATCGGATTGAATTTCAGCCTCAGAGTTAGTTATGGCGCCAACTTGTGCGACATCTACTTCAGACGTAGATCCAAGGTCATCCACAGCCAAATTCTTTTTATCTTTTTTTATCTCTTTTCCCTCGCGGTGGCAAGGACATGCTTAATGTTTTGCAGAGCAAAGATTAAAAAGAAACAGCGATTTTGGTTATCAGGCTTGGTAAATATGATGATCAAAAGAGAGCGTTGAAAAGCATGACCGTTCAGCAACCCGACATAACCAGAAGTTGTCGAATTAATTTTTTAAAAATATTTTGCACTTTGTTTTTATTTTAATTTTAGTTAAAGTTTTTGTAAATTTGTTGTGTGTTTTTTTTTTTTTTTTGTCATTTTTAATTTGTTACTTTTTTTTAAATGCCTATATAGGTTTTATTACATTTTAGTTATTTTTTACTTTCAATGAAAATCTAGCTGAAATAAAATATGAAGTTTATATTTTATTTTATTTCTGTTAATGTTTATTTTCCAGTAATGATTTTTTAAAAATGGTTTTAGTCCTAGTTTTAGTTTTCAATAATGATAATAATTAATTTTTAAGATATACAACGGAATAACACCCCATGGGAAAGTGTCTTTCTTTTCAAAACACTTTCTTATTTTTACTCTTTCAGATTGAAAATGACCTTAGAGAATTAACTTTCAAGGTTTTCATCAAAGTACCAGTAAAAGTTGGAGATACTGACATCTGGACTAATTCAAGTCTGCAAGTGTGTACATTTATTTCTTATATTACAAGTCATTTACAGATTCGTTTAATTCAATAATTTCTGTATTTTATGTAGAAATACAACAGCATCCCATCTTTCACCCATTATTGTAAGCCTATGTTGTAAACAATGGTGTCTGTTAATTTCTTATTTATCTATTTATTTTTCATTTCAAAGATTTCTGGCTGTAAGAGGGAGAACATGCAGAAGCCTGTTACCACCAATTTTATAGATATTATTAAAAGTCAACGCATAGTGGTAAGGACACTTTTTGAGTTTTGTTTTTATTTTTTCCACATTTGATTTCTTCATTTACCTAATAATTCATTATTTAAAATTATTATGAAAGTGACATATCAATAGAATTTTTGTTTTTGCTGCTCAGCAGTTGCATTTTTATAGCTTTTGTTTTAGTTTTTTTCAACTGCTTACATTTTCAAAACTTAGCCTCTTTTTTCCCCAAAACTTTACATACAAATCCAAAAACTGTTTTGTATTTGAATGTATTTTAAAATGTAATTTATTCCTGCGATTTCAAAGCTGAATTTTTAACATTATTATTCCAGTCACATGATCCTTCAGAAATCATTCTGATATTCTGATTTGCTGTTAAAAAATGTATTATTATATATTATATATATTATTATTATTATTATTATTATGATTATTATGTTGAAAATAGCTGAGTAGATTTTTTTCAGGTTTCTTTGATGAATAGAAAGTTCAGAAGAACAGCATTTAACTGAAATATTGATGCTATAATTTTAGATTTTTGTATATTAAAATATATTACATTTTAAAATATATTCAAATAGAAATATGTTATTTTAAATAGTAAAAATATTTGATAATATTACTGCTTTTGCTGTATTTTGGATCACACAAATGCAGGCTTGGTGAGCAGAAGAGAATTAAAAAAAAACATTAAACACATTAAAAAAAGTGTGCTGTTCAAAAACATTTGATTGGTAGTGTACATCAGCCACGTATACATAATTTTGAAAAAAGTCATTATTCCATATCTTATTCCAAAGCCTGTTCTAAAGCCATGATTGGTTGTAAGTAAAGCAATGTGTGTTTGCACAAGTGAGGAGTTAGTGTGAGGCACTGATAAATTAGTGTGGCATTTTGATTGGTTGTGTTTGAAAAAGGCTGTTTCATGTTTTTAATCTTCAGAAGGATCTGATATGACTGATATGTCACTTGCATAATAAGTTAAAACAGTGTATATGTTAAACACACAGTAATGAAACTCTCTGGGTGTGTGTGTGTGTCAGAACTGCTCTGTGGCGGCATGTGTCACGTTCAGCTGTGACGTCACTCTCATAAAGAATGAAAGGATACTCTATAATATAACTGGGAATGTCAGCTCTGGATGGATTGAGCAGGTTTTTGATTTTAAAGCAAATTCATATCACAAAATAGATAATATATTTATAATTGTTTTATCATTTCTAATTGCTCTGATCTGTGTTTCTCTTAGACTGGACTCAGAGCTGCTGTTTTACAGCTGGTCAGTTCAGCATCTTTGGACTACGACAAGAACAAATATGTTTTCTTTTCCTCTGATTCTCAACAAACTGCACCGTCTGTCCAGGTGATTTAGAGAGAATTTATGTTAAATCTAATGAATGCATGAAGGGCTCTCAAAGCCATGCTTTGTTTGATTGAGCAATCCTATAACTGCAATCCATTGTTTTACAGTTTATGTCTTGTGCTCATTTGATTACAATTTTTTTCAGACCACATATGATCTTTCCTTTTTTGCTTCAAGCTAAATTTATCCATTCTCATAGCTAGCAAATACACACAAACGCAAAATGCTTTCACATATATTTCCTGTACATGTGTGGTTGTGTGTGTATAAGTGTCAGGATGTCTTTTTTTTGTCAACATTATTATATATTTATTTTGATTGTGACAGAAACAAGTACATGCATTATCTTCCAAATGTTTGGGGTCATTAAGATTTTTAAATGTTTAGAAAACAATTCTTACAGACTTGAAAGTCTTAGGCTAACAAAGACTGCATTTCACACTTGGCTGAAATCTCTGGGGCCCAACAGTCATGCAGCCATAGAATCTTCACCACCTGTCTTCCACTAGTGATGGTCCTGGATCATCCAGAAATCCTTCCAATAATGCTGATTTGTTTCTTAGGATTTTTTTTTTTTCTGGATTATTTAATGAATTGAAAGTTTAAAAGAACAGCATTTATTTGATATAGAAATATTTTGTAACATAAATGTCTGTATTGTCACTTTTGAGTTTGCATTTCTTTAAAAAAAAACAAAAAACTTGCTGACCGCAAATTTTTGAATGATAGTCTAGAGAATTTCAAAAATGATTATAACAGACCAAGAGACAAGGATGTTGATCTCACATGCACACACACACACACACAGACTGTCTGGTCAGCTATACTCTCCATATGCGTAATGGCTTTTATACTGAACAAACCATATTTTCTATCATCCTACACCAATCCCACACCTAAACCTACCCGTCAAAGGAAACTTACTGCATTTTTACTTTCTCAGAAAAACTCATTCTGTATGATTTATAAGCTTTTGTACCCATGGGGACCTCAGTTTAGGTCCCCACCATGACAAGTCCCTGTGAGTGTGTGTTTGTCAGGTTTAAGTCCCCACCTGGATATATGTTATGGAATGAGGGAGACGTGAAGTGGGCGGATCCATCTGCGTAACTTTATTGAAATTTAGCAAAGACATGGTCAGATGTAGGCAGGGTCGAACAACTGTAAACAGGTATGTTAGGACAAAACACAAGAATAATCTGTGATGCAGGCAGGGGTCGATCAATGGTGAACGATATCCAAGGCATATCTAGGGTCTCTGACTGGATGCAGATGATGAGCGCAATGGCTGATGGGGAACGTAGTCCGGGGTGTGGTGCAACAGTCAGTGTACTGTGAATGTCAATAGCGTGAGAGGGTGACATCTGGTGGTGAGCGGACCAAAGGTCACCGGCCAGATTAGTGACACAGCCCCCCAACAAAGAGCGGCTTCCAGACACTTCAAACAAACAGTCCAGGAGAGTGGTGGGGCGGAAACTGAACAAGGTGAGGGAAGGAGGGCTAGGTCCATGTGGAGGACCTGGAGACTGAGGCAGGACTGGCAGAGCAGGGTGAGCGAGGGACCACCACAGCAGAGCTAACGAGACCGATGATCCCACTGCTGAGCAGATGGAGCAGGAACCCTCCAGGGTGGCACAGATGGAGCAAATGCCCTCCAGGGCAGAGCAGATGGAGCGGGAGCCCACCAGGGCGGAGCAGACGGAGAAGGAGCCCACCAGGGTGGTACAGACACCTGTGGCACGGACTGTGACCTAGGGAAAACAGGGACAGAAGAGGCAGACAGAACAGCAAGGAGAGAGGCAGGGAAAACAGTGGATCTGTTTGCAGTCTCTATGTGGCCTAAACAGACAGGCAGTTTATTGTTTCTGTCCTTGGCTGAGACAGACGGGGCAGAGAGTTCTTTGACTGCCTCAATAGCCGTGACAGGACGGGTATAGAGTTCACAGGACGTTCACTGCTGAGGTCCTTAGCTGTGGCAGGCAGGGCTGAAAGTTCATAAACTTTGGACAGACGAGGCCTCTGGAGTACAGTGCGCAGCCCACACGCACCAAATGGCGACCGCCATTAGGGGAAGAGCAGTAGCGGGTGGCAGGATCTCTTTAATGGTCAGGCCTAAAGACGCTGATGTCAGAGGGAGGCCTGCAGCCCCCACTGACATCAGTGGTGGGTCCATCACTCTGGCCATCATGCTAGGTCGATACTTTGGATGGTCAGACGAGACATGACAAGGCTCTAGGATTGTTTCATCTTAAAATAACTTGTTTCAATCAGTAGCCTGAGCAATTAAAACTTAATTGAAATGTTATATTTACTATTGAATTCAGTGTAGTAATATAATTCACCCTTCATTATTAATTAATTATTTAGTTAAGTAATTAACAAATTAAAGTTATAGATATATAAACCGGAATGAGAACATGAAAATGCATATCAATTTAACTTTCCCACCTACTCTCCCTCCCTCACCCTACCACTCACTAACCCAGCCCTACTTCTTTAAAATGGTGTACATAATGGATAGAAAAAAAAATAACAAAACCAAAGCCACGGGAATCATAAAATATAAGTTCAAGCAATAAAGAAAGCGAAAGAAAAAAATTATTAGTTAATAAAATAAAATGTAATCAATTAAAAAAAATGTGTTAAGGCATTCATTTATTCTGATCGTTGTTTTGTGCTATATACTTGAAGACTTTCCCAACAGCCATAGTCCAGATCTTTAATGTAGAGGTTTGTGCCAAGTTCACCCGAGCCATGGATATTTTTAACATCATAATGTTAGCATTATAATAATTATAATGTCCCGAAGTTGACTTGCACATATCCAGGTTATGTGGTGGAGGCCAATGTTGTGCAAAACATTTAAAAAAAAAGGTTTTTTTTTTTTTTTTTTTTTTTTTTTTTTAAGCCGGCAAGCTAAACGTTTTTTTTTTTTTTTTTTTTTGTAACTTAGAGAAATTCAACAGAGAATCATCATTTAGTAAAAATATAGAGGGGTTCACAGTAGAGAATATTAAAAATTTGATAAGATAGTACACACCTGTACAATTTTTTTAAAACCATTTCGCATTCCCACATCATATATGAAAAAAGGAGTTGTTGGTCAGGACATTTATCACAAAAAAGACTAGAGGAATCAATAAAATGTCTTTTAAGTGGGGTCCTAAGTTCTGTGCCAAAAGTTATAATGGATCAGTAGTCAATTTAGATAAAGTAAAAAGGTTCTATAATTCACCCACATTACTAATCAAAGCCCAAATTATACTAATGTGTCTATTGCTTGACATGGGGCAACTGTGCGGGAAGTGTGATTCATGAGTCTGACATCTGACTGCACTAAAAATTCACATGTTTGCATGTATGTAGATTAATACTCAAGTGGAGGTGTATGAGGAGGCAGACCTGACTAAAGAGATCATTGGAGCAGTAATAGGAGGACTGCTGGTACTGGCTGTCATCACTGCCGCCCTCTATAAGGTATATTGCCATCTTAAAGTCAGTTTTGATGACTGGCACTTCAGTTTCACCTATGTATGCTATCTTTATTGATAAATGCTTTATTGTTGCATATTTTCTCCCTTTACAAGGCTGGATTCTTCAAAAGCCAATACAAGCAGATGCTGGAGGAGGCACAGGGGGATGCAGGAGGACAACCAAACATGCCACAATAATCTGCACTTAAACTATTAAGAGATATTAGTGTTTTGTGTGCTTGACAATGAAACATGAATCACCTCAGAATAAAATATTTTGGCCTGATTTAGAACACTTTATGAGAACAAAATTTTAAATGTACATCATATCATTACTCATTGTTATCTAATCAGTGAACTTAATTGAGTTACCACAATGAAGGTAATTATATACTTCCTCCTTTGTTATGAAAACTGATAAAGATCTATTGCGGAAATATTGGTAATTTCAGAGGACCTTTTTCTCAGATGCACACAGTTTTTGTGATCTTTCCTTATGTTTCTTCACATTTATAATAATGGAAGGCTATCTCTGCCACAAAATAAAGGGTAATCACACATTTTTATCTCACCATTCAGACTTTCTTTATTTCTCTAAGAATTTTGAGTTTATATCTTGCAGTTCTTAGTTAATATCTCACAAAGCTGACTTTTGTTTCTCTCCAAATAGTAAGGAAAAAATCTGAATTATGAGATCATCAGTAGCATCACAATTATTATTTTTAATTCCATGGCAGAAATGGGCTTCCATAATATAGTAGGGTTTTGCTCTGGGTGTATTTTAAAAATGTTTTATTGCTTTCTGCTTAATACAGAGATATTGTTTATTTAGCTACATGTTGTTTTTATTTGCAGACAATGTTTATATATAAACACAAACACTGTTAATAAAGTGGAAAATAAAAGTTAAAATTTAATATATTTGGGCATTTTGCATTACACTTATTCTTGTAATTTTTTATATGTATTTTTTATATGTGGGCTGGCACATATCTTTTGAGAGTGGATGAATTTCGATTCTGTCACATCCCTGTGGACTGATTATGTTGGTTTCTCCCTCTTGTGCCCATATTTGGTTGTTCCTGTATCTTGTCCTTGTTTCATCATCATTAGTTAACCTTATATCACCTGTCTCTTAATTAAGTTCATCGCAATCACCGGTCTTTATAAGTTGCACTAAGATCAGTGTTTGTTGTCTGGTCATGTCAACTTTAACATCAATGTGAACGTCAATGTATGCGTGGTTTTACTGTCCTGCTGTGGATTTACCTGTTTTGGAATTACCTGTGGATTATAATAAAGACTTTATCTTTGACCTTCGTCTTCGTCTTTGACCTGCGTGACAGAAGACCGGACCTCAAAAATGATGGCTGAGGAAGCGCTTTGTGGCGGAGGTTGGAGTGGTATGTGGAGGAATTCCTCAAGCTTGCCAACCAGCTGAGCTGGCATGACACTGCTCTACGTGCGTTTTTTCAGCTGGGGCTGGACCACGAGACTATCCATTGCAATCTGCAAAAAAATAAATTTCCCCCAGTCTGTGAGGGGTAGGTTTAGGGACAGAGTAGGTGTAGGGCTAGATTAAATTTCCCCCAGTCTGTGAGGGGTAGGTTTAGGGACAGAGTAGGTGTAGGGCTAGATTAAACTCCAAGCATCAGAGCAAAGTCCAATGCTGGTTAGGCGCTGGCCATCTACATCAACTGGCCGCCTCTCTATGTTTCCCGAAATTTCCCTGAGGTCTGCACGACCCTGCAGAGGGCTCGCAACAGCCCCAAGAACCAACAAATTGTTGCTAAAAAAATCCCAAACTAGGGCTAGGGGTCAAGGGCTGTTCCTTCTAGGGCTGTGTGCTAAACTAAAGGTAAGTTTAGGGTGTGTTGGGGTTCACCATTCAAAAACGCAATCTCTACATCTTTCTGGACGGAGAACTTATTTTCTGAACCCACTGTAATTACTTTTGTGGCCCGTCTAGGAAGGTTTGGAGTAGGGAGACTGAGGAGAATGCACGGGCCGACGCATGTCTGACTATACCAAGGAAGCCTTTATCCATCTCCCATTCCAGGAGAACAGCCTTATTAGGCATGGGGCTAAGAATGTGGAAGACCAGGAGTTCGGTTTTGGTTAGATTTAGTGCGAAGGTTGGTTAAAGTTCGATCTGAACATCGATCGGTTCTGGGAACGCAAAGTTTTTGACTAAACTTACTCCGGACCAGCGAATCAGGCAGTAACCCGAAAGTCACCGCCCGATAATCCTGATCAGGCATTGCATTCCGTCAGCGAGTGCTGTTTAAGGTTTCAAAATTGACTTTGTGGTGGGTTTAGGGAAAATTAGGGTTCGGTAGGGTTAGGTAGGGAAAAAGGAAGGTTTAGGTTACGAATGGTAGGTTTAGGTAGTGTTGGTTCAGGGCTATTTAGTAGGGTAGGTTTTTGAATGTAGGTTTAGGGTTAGGTTTGGGTCAGGGCTAGTTTAGGGTTAGGTTAGGGTTACTAGGTTAGGGTTAGGTTTAGGTTTAGGGTTAGGTTAGTTAGGGTTAGGGTTAGGGTAGGGTTAGGGTTAGGGTTAGGGTTAGGGTTAGGTTAGGTTTAGGGTTAGGGTTAGGGTTAGTTAGGGTTAGGGTTATGAGGGTTAGGGTTAGGGTTAGACCCAGGGTTAGGTTAGGGTAGGGGGTTAGGTTAGGGTTAGGTTAGGGTTAGGGTTAGGTTAGGTTAGGGTTAGGGTTAGGGTTAGGGTTAGGTTAGGTTAGGGTTAGGGTTCGTAAGTGTAAGTGCTAGAGCTCCCAAATTTGGTGTGTATACTAATTGGGGGACGGGCTTTCGATTGCACTAGGTCCCGTCTCTCTAGCGCAAGCAGGCGCCGAGATATGGTATTGCCTCCCTAGTATATGTTATAGGGATAAATGCGAAGAGTGCTCCCCCCTGAAGTGCCCCCCCCGTCTTATCTTTTGAACCGTAAGTGCTAGAGGTCCCAAATTTGGTGTGTATACTAATTGGGGGGCGGGCTTTCGATCGCACTAGGTGCCGTCTCTCTAGGGTTCGAGTTTCCAGGTGCTAGGGCTAGGGCTAGGGCCAGGGGTTTCCAGGGCTAGGGCTAGGCTAGGGGGCTCAGTTTCCAGGTTCTAGGGCTAGGGCTAGGGTTCGAGTTTCCAGGTGCTAGGGCTAGGGCCAGGCTCAGGAGTTTCCAGGTGCTAGGGCTAGGGTTCAACTTCTCTATACAGCTGATTAGGGTTCGAGTTTCCAGGTGCTAGGGCTAGGGTTCAACTTCTCTATACAGCTGATTAGGGCTCGAGTTTCCAGGTGCTAGGGTTCAACTTCTCTATACAGCTGATTAGGGTTCGAGTTTCCAGGTGCTAGGGCTAGGGTTGGACTTCTCTATACAGCTGTTTTTTTTTCTTTTTTCCCCCCCTAAGTGTCTTATAGGGGGGGGGGGGGGAGGGGGGGGGGGGGGGGGAGGGGGGAGGGGGAGGGCGAGGGGGAGGGGGGGGGGTGTTTTTGTTGGGGTTTGGGTTGGGTGGGGGGGACTTTGGGTTGGTTCTATTTGGGTTGGACTTAGTGTTTTGGGTTGGGTTGGGTTTTGTTGGGTGGGGTGTGGTGGGGTTCCAGTGCTCAAAAAACGCAATCTCAACATCTGTTTGGATGGAGAACATATGTTAGTCATATCTTAGTGGGACTTAGTCATATTTGGGTTGGACTTGGTGTTTGGGTGGGTGGGAGTTAGTGTTTTGGGTTGGGTTGGGTGGGGTTGGACTTGGTTCTATTTAGGTTGGACTTAGTGTTTTGTGTTGGGTGGGACTTGGTTCTATTTGGGTTGGACTTAGTGTTTGGGTGTGTGGGAATTAGTGTTTTGGGTTGGGTTGGACTTAGTTCTATTTGGGTTGGACTTAGTGTTTTGGTTTGGGTTGGGTTGGGTGGGTTAGGTTATATAGATAAAAACGAAGATTGATCCCCCCCAAAGTGATCGCCCCCCACCCATATCTTGTGATGGGTAGGTCCTAGAGAGCTGAAATTGG
>NW_026127356.1:0-6966 GCF_022985175.1 Labeo rohita | reverse complement strand
TGTTTTGGGTTGGGTTGGGTTTTGTTGGGTGGGGTGTGGTGGGGTTCCAGTGCTCAAAAAACGCAATCTCAACATCTGTTTGGATGGAGAACATATGTTAGTCATATCTTAGTGGGACTTAGTCATATTTGGGTTGGACTTGGTGTTTGGGTGGGTGGGAGTTAGTGTTTTGGGTTGGGTTGGGTGGGGTTGGACTTGGTTCTATTTAGGTTGGACTTAGTGTTTTGTGTTGGGTGGGACTTGGTTCTATTTGGGTTGGACTTAGTGTTTGGGTGTGTGGGAATTAGTGTTTTGGGTTGGGTTGGACTTAGTTCTATTTGGGTTGGACTTAGTGTTTTGGTTTGGGTTGGGTTGGGTGGGTTAGGTTATATAGATAAAAACGAAGATTGATCCCCCAAAGTGATTTGGGTTGGTTAGGGTTGGGACTTATCTTGTGGGTGGGACCCATATCTTGGGACTTGGGTAGGTATTTGGGTGGAGTGTTTTTAGGTGGGTCCTGGGAGAGTTATATGAAATTGGTTGGACTTAGTACTGATTGGAGGTTTGGTGGGTCGAGTTTGGTTTCTTCTAGTGCCACCAGGAGCCGAGATGATGGGGGGTGGGTCCATTTAGGTGGTAGATGTGTGGGTGGGTGGGGTGTGGTGGGACTTGTGTGTGTTGGGTTGGGTTGGGGTGTGGTGTATTAGGTGGGGGTGGGTTTTAGGTGTTAGGTGGGTGGGTGGGTTAGGTGTTAGATGTGTGGGTGGGGTAGGTGTTAGATGTGTGGGTGGGTTAGGTGTTAGGTGGGTGGGTGGGTTAGGTGTTAGGTGGGTGGGTGTGTTTTGTGGGTGGGGTTTTGGGGTGTATGTGTGGGTGGGTGGGTGGGACTTAGTCATTAAGCTCCCACCCACCAAGTCATTTATTCCCACCCACTGTTATTTAGTCCCACCTCCCAAGTGTCTAAGTCCCACCTACCAAGTTTGTAATTGCCTGTCTAAGTCACCTAGTCCCACGTCCACTGAGGCTAAGTCTCACGCCCAACTCTCTAAGTCCCACCCACTAAGTGTCCAAGTCTCACCCACTATTGTACTATTGGAAAAGGAGATATGGTACTAGGTAACTGTGGGCTAGGGTTAGGGTGTAGTTTGGGTAAGGGAGTATTTTTTAATGTTTTTTCAAGTCCAAAAATGTTATTTTAATTATATTTGAAGGCAGAAGTGTCTGTCATAGTTGATATTGGTGGCAAAAAGTGCTATTGGTTGGATTTATTAAGTTACAAGTGGTGTTTTTGGTGATTTGTCCAGTCTTAAGCAGTTTCAGATAGATTTCAGGTGAAATTTGTAACGGCCATATATCGGTGGTAATTTCATGTAGAGACACCAATTTTGGGTCAAAGTAGGGTCTCGATTGGGTCTATTGAACCAGAGTTTGCTTGATCTTCCAGGTCCGTCCACAAGGCGAGATTAAAGGCTCAACAGGATAGGGTGTGTTTTGTAACGGAAGGTCCCAGGATCTGGAATCTTTGTTGTTTGAGAGGTCTAATAGGGACTACTCAGTACCCGAAATTTCGAGCCAATTCGAGCTTTCGTTTCCGAGATACAACCAGTTTTTTCTAAAAATTGCTAATACATATTTGGGTGTATCTCGAGATCGGAAGGTTCCCGTGGTTCGAGACTTGGGGTTTCTGGGGGGCACATAGGCGTCTTACTTGTGGCAGAATTTCGAGCTCAGGGGACCTTTAGTTTCTGAGATATGGCAATTTCCGGTCTAGGTTTAAATGTGTATTACTCAGGGAGGAAGTGGATTTAAGGGTCGATATTTTGTGGGTGGGGTGCCCACTAGTAGGCCCCCCTAAGCTGACAGTATTGAGGTTCAAGTCTGTTTAGTTACTGAGATACGGTAACTTCCTGTTAAAGTTTGGCGAGGCATAATTCAGAAAGGAAATGGATTTAAGGGCCCATATTGTGGGTGTGGGGTGTACACTACTTGACCCTCAAATGCTGATAATGTGAGTTCCAAATCTGGCTCGGCTTGGTTCGGTATGGACTCTTGTTGTGTATCAATAGCCAGGCTTAATTCAGTCGGGAATTGAAAATAAAAACGAAAGTAAAATATTTTGTATGTTTTTCTTTGTGAAATGAGTAATCACGATAAATCACATCCGAAATAAAAGTTTATGTTTACATAGTAAATGTGTGTACTGTGTATATTTATTATATATATATATATATATATATATATATATATATATAAATACACACACATACATGTGTACATTTAAAAAAGTATTTATATGTATGAATAGTTACACTTTAATTTAATTTAGAGTATACATGTAATTATAAATATTTTCTATATCAATCTAAAACATTTTTCTGTAACATACATGCATGTGTGTGTATTTATATATACATAATAAATATAGACAGTGAACACACATGTAGTATGTAAACATACTTTTATTTTGGATGTGATTTGTCGTGATTAATCATGTGACAGCCCTACTATGAACGTAATTTAAGTGTAAATGTAAGTGAAATAAAGAAGTGATACAGGAAAACGTGTTTTGTGTTTTTATTACATGTGAAGATGCAAGTTCAGAAATCGGGACTTTTATTTTGAAAAATAAAATACGGAACTCGGCGGCAGCAGGAAGTAGGAGCAAGTCGAAAGTGAAAGCAAGCAGCGATCTCTTTGAAGGGTAAAGAACGAGCGATTATGCCGGAGATACAAAGCGAAAGTGAAAGTGAATAGTGCAGTAGTTTTATTCCTGTTGGCGGTGACTGTATTTGAAAGGTTAGTGTTTGAATTTGCTGCGATTTGTATGTGTATGTTTTTAGTGAAGGGTTAGGGTATCATTTATGTCATGTTTGTTGTGTTTTAGTGCCTTTACATGTAAATAAAGTGCATAGACGTGTAAGTCTGTATTTATGTAAGTTAAGGTTTGTTGTAGTGTTATTATATGTGATCACAGTGCATAAAATGCTAATGTTATTGGTTGAATGAACACAGATAACGTTGTCTATCAGAACTAGAGTGTTAATACAAGAAATATCAAAACATTGTTGTTTCATATGTGACCCTGAACCACAAAACCAGTCTTAAGTCGCTGGGGTACATTTGTAGCAATAGGCAAAAATACATTGCATGGGTAAAAATTTGTGATTTTTCTTTTATGCCAAAAATCACTAGGAAATGAAGCAAAGATCATGTTGCATTAAGATTTTTTGTAAAGTTCCTACTGTCAATATATCAAAATGTAGTTTTAGATGTAGTAATATGCATTGTTAAGAACCTAATTTGGAAAACTTTAAAGGCAATTTACTCTGTATTTTGATTTTTTTGCACCCTCAGACTGCAAATATTGTCCTATGCTAGCTTTCATATGATGTATACATCTCAGTTTTGTTAAAATGTACTTTATGACTGGTTTTGTGGTCCTGGCTCACATATGCAAAAGTTAGTTGAGTTTTTGTACATACTATCTGACTTGTATGATTACTATTAAGCCAAAAATAGAGCAGACGTCAGGGTGTGTGGTGTCTTTGACAAAGAGAAAGGAAGAGGTTTTCACTTTGCAAGGGAGAAGGAGGTGACGTTTGGGTTGGACATGTACATGGAAATGTAAGTCATTTTTTCTATTGTATTTGTATTGTTGTGATGTTAGTTAGGGTTAGTGTTAGGTTGGGGTTAGATGTTGTGAACTATGTTGAGGGTTAATTCATGATTTATGTGTGTTTTAGTGAGGAGTTAGCACCATTCAGTGTTGCTTGTGAGGAAAACACTAATGGCTTGCTCAAGGCATTTTATGAGAATCCAAGGGTTTCAGCGTTCCTGAGTGAAGAAGACGTGCATATTCCCATTTTCCCTTCAGTTATTCACAATGCTGCAGAGGAGTTGAAGTACACCTTCGATCTGGATGGTGTTGTTGTGTTGCTGTCGGATGTGTCCTGCATCAAAGCGGGAGTGCACTACATGTCTGTGGGCAAGGTTGATGTTTCAAAGGTGTCAAACCATTGGCACATATTAAAGAAACACTTTGATCTCCGCAGATACTCACCAGATGGTGTGAATGCTCTTCAGAAATGCATGGGTATGGTCTTGGCCCTGGTTGACGGTGGGTACTTTTTGAACATGACGTGTGTTCCTAACAACCCGGACCACGCCCACCCAATGTTCAAAAAAGAGTTTGCAGTCAAAGGCTATGCAATTGGAATGCTAAATGCTGTGTTGCAGAAGTTTACAGAGCGGCTGAAGATGCTTTCTCCCAAAGACCTTGAGAGGCCCAGCATCATGAAGGGCCAGCTGGGTAACCTGACCAGACTGAATGTTCTGCATTCCGATCAGAAGTTCGTACTGGAGGTTTTCAATCAGGCTTTGTCATCTGTCAACAACGATCTTGACATGCATATCCTAATGAGCCTTAGCAAATTCGGGCAGAAGGATGATCGGGAGTTCAATTTGGGTGCTTTAGTCGATCCAAAGGGCGTCATGAATGTGTCCTATCACGCCGGCTGTAATGTGCGTCCGGTGGACCCGTCCATTGATTTGCTTTGGTCCAGATTCGGTTTACAGGAGGTTGTGGGAAGAAGAGGAACTTTATTTCCTGTTTACTCCATGGCAGAGTCGTCGAATTACCAAAGTAACATCGATAACAAGGATTTGGATGTTGATGGATTGTTGCGGCAGGTCTTGAGGGATGTTGCGTGCACTGTCAACTTTGTGCAACTCTATGCGACCACTCCACACTGCCACCATTCACCAGCAGTGATTCATCCAGTGAGCCGGGTGATCACTTTGTGTGATTTGCATAATGAGAAGCATCGATCAATGCTACATGCCCATGCTGCTAGGTACTTAATGCACATGGAGGATTTGTGCAGGAAGACGGTGTGCAGGGTGTCTCTGAGACTGGAAGCAGTTTTTCTGGTGCAGCCTGATTACCATCTGATTGTCAACCCCAGACATTTCTTCATCCCCTCTTGTCTTGATTACCTGTTGGAGACAGTGCCTATGATTGTGCCTTTCAAAGACAACGCGGATGGTTTGGGTTTGCGCAACGTTGTACACACGGTGGCATCACATCTCACCCAGAGTCTCGGGGATGTTTTTGCAGCTAAGAAAGGCATGGGGGGTTTCTTCAGCAGTTGGAGAAGTTTCCAGTTGGAGTTGGCTCTAGAGGAGTTTTTTTTTGGTCGGGTCGTTGGCAAGTACTCCAAGCAGTACGCGGCAGCACTGGGTGTCTGTCCTTCAAGTTCCAACAGCATGACCCGAATGAGGGGGTTTCTTGGGCTTTCCCATGTGGGCAGTGCCAGTGTGGGTGAGTCCCCACCCCCTTTGGAGATTTGGCTTCATGATGATGTGCAGAAGGCAAGGGTTGAGCGCATCTTTGGGCTGTCTGATCATGTGAGTGCAGGTCAAGTGGTGGTCGGGGAACAGCTGCTCAGAATTCTTATGTCTGACCTGTATGGACGGAATGACCGCTTGCCAACTGAATCACTAAAGGGGCCTGAGCGTCCCATTGGCAATTTGGTAGGCTGTCGAAGTGTCGGGGTGTTCAGTCGTGAGGTGTGCACACGGAAGGGATTTGGTTATCCCCTTACCTTCGAGAGGGCTTTGAAAATTGTCACATCTTACTGCGTGGATCCTGTCCCATGTTTGGAGTCTGCTCTTTCCAAGCTGAAGTACTTCCCGAGTATTCGTTACTGGGATGAAAAGAGGCATTGCAAAGCCAAATGGAACTTCAAAGACTACGTGGAGCTGCACAAACCCACTGAAGTTCCTTCGTCTGCATCTCGTGCTGCCAGCTACTGTGGGGATGTGTGTGCTCGCATGGAGGAGCTGGATCTGACTTTTTCACGGAACCTTCGGAAATACAGAGAGAAAGGCATGCCTTGGATGGAGAGGTGCATACAGTGCCTACCCAGGGGTATGCCAGAAGATCGCATGTTGACTGCTCTGGTGTTCCTTAGTTCCGTGGGCATGATCATGAACGGTGACTACGTGTATTTCGAGAAGCTGGCTGAGATTGAGCGCAATCTCCCTGTGACCCAGAGTCACCTTCAAGAGTTGGGCATTTTGTCCAAGTTGTTGCTACTCCATTCTCCTACGGTGTTTCGTTTTCACGAGTCAGTCCCGTACAAGCTCGTTGTTTCTGCTGTCCCACCAGTCTCACGAGTCCCACAAGCCCAGCGACGGCCACGTGCTAGCTCAGGAGGTTCTACAGGTGAACCGGATGAAGAAGAGGCTGAACCAGCTGAAGAACAGCTAGTACAGAGGATTGAAACTGCGACTGTTCCAGCTAGTGTGTGCAGTCGGTGGAGTGATTTGGAAGTGACGTATGTGGACCTGGACAGTGGTATTTCACATTCAGTCGCATACGCCATGTATGTGAAGCGGTGCAGAGAAAATTCCACGCCCGTGCGCACATTGGTATCCTTCAAAACAAAGCGCCGTCGGCTGATGGTAGAAGGTTGAGTTAGACGAGTCACCTTTTTTTTTTTTTTTTTTTTTTCAAGGGTTACATTGCACAATTCTTTTGAAAGACTTGAAATTGAGAATGGAAGTATTGAACTTCAAAGATTTATGTTGGAATATTTGTGATTAATCGCTGGGAGGACACAGTGAAGTAGAATTTTTGTTTTACCATGGAACAGAATAAATCTGTTTATATTTTGGAGGTTCATGTGACCAAGTGCTGTCCTAGCGTATGTTGTGAAATGGTTGTGAGGCAGAACGTTGGCAGAAGCTTGAGTTAGACAAGTCAAATTGTTTATTTTTTAAGGGTTACTTTGCACAATTCTTTTAAAAAAATCTTTAAACTGAGAATGGAAGTATGGAACGTCAAAGATTTATGTTTGAATTTTTGTGAGTAATTCCAGGGAGGATACTGTGAAGTTGAATTTTTGTTTTATCATGACACAGAATAAATATGTTTATATTTTTGAAATTCATGTGACCAAGTGCTGTCTTTGCCTATGTTGTGAA
>NW_026127355.1:0-24327 GCF_022985175.1 Labeo rohita | reverse complement strand
AGCCCGGTTCTGTCTACACTGCACTGGCTCCCTATTAAACATCGTTTAGATTTTAAAATCTTGCTAATTACTTATAAAGCCCTGAATGGTTTAGCTCCCCAGTACCTGAGTGAGCTCTTATCGCATTATAGTCCCTCACGTCCGCTGCGTTCTCAAAACTCTGGCAATTTGATAATACCGAGAATATCAAAATCAACCGCGGGCGGCAGATCTTTTTCTTATTTAGCACCCAAACTCTGGAACAATCTACCCTACAATGTTCGGGACGCAGACACACTCTGTCAGTTTAAATCTAGATTAAAGACCCATCTCTTTAACCTTGCTTACACATAACAAATCCACATTCTTATAATTCAAATCCGTTAAAGGATTGTTAGGCTGCACTAATTAGGTCAACCAGAACCGGGAACACTTCCCATAACACCCGATGTACTCGGTGCATCGTCAGAAGAATGGCATCTACGCTAATATTAGTCTGTTTCTCTCTTATTCCGAGGTCACATTAACCACCAGATCCAGTCCGTATCCAGATCAGATGGTCACTGCAGTCCCCCGGATCCAGTCCGAACCCAGCCCAGACGGTGGATCAGCACCTAGAGATGACCTCTACAGCCCTGAATGTCAGCGGAGTCCACATCAACTAGATGAGCCCCAGAGACGGATCCACATTAAAGACCACATCACCTAGACGGCTGTCGGCACAAGACCACGGGAACTTTGGCCAGAGGAGAACTGGCCCCCGACTGAGCCTGGTTTCTCCCAAGGTTTTTTTTCTCCATTTGTCACCGATGGAGTTTTGGTTCCTTGCCGCTGTCGCCTCTGGCTTGCTTAGTTGGGGACACTTTCTCTTAACACAATATTGCATTTTATTTTATTGTTTTTGATTAACTACCTTTACCTATAATGTGAGTGTTTAATGTTGCCTTTGGTTTGCCTTGATGTACTGTTTCCTATTTAATACTGTACAGCCGCCTTGTCACAATTCTGTATTGTTAAAGGCGGTATATAAATAAAGGTGACTTGACTGACTTGACTTGCATAATATAGATGTATGCGAGCAAATGCGTCCAGAATGTGAATGCAGCGCTTTTTAATTGCAAGTCAGATTGAGCGATTTCCCATAGAAAACCATTACAAAACATTCAACACATTAGTGACAATGGAGGACCAAATTCTGAGAACTTTTAAAAAATATATGTACAGGAGAATATAAAAGCGTGAAAGCGCCTACCTTGCGATTTAACGTTATCATGCTGCGTTCATATTCATAATCAATAAAGTGAACAGCTACTGAATTCACTATAAAAACAGTTTCTGATATCACTTAGTCACTTTCAGCGTTTCAAAATGTCCCGCGTTTTAAGAGTTTGAAAAACTGTCGGGTACTTCCGGATAAGCAAAGACTTTAAGGTTATATATACATATATGGATTTTGATACGAATAACTACGAAAAACTTGTTTATAAATGCTAATGTTACCTTCAAAACTAAATAACACAAATGCGCAGCTACACTATAAAAATATCGTTTACATGTATGAAAGACTCACCTCAGTGGTTGTGATGATGTCTGCTGTAGTATTGTCCGAATTTGTTGCAGTTGGTGAAACAGGTTCACTGAAGAAAGAGCGCGTTATTTTCTCACACATTTCCGAATGGATGAGCTGAAATAAATTCAAATCATTCCCGCGCGCTGTTCCATCCTTGTTGTCCAATACAGAAACAACTCAGCCAACCGTCGTGGGCGGAGCGAAACTAGCGGCAAATTTGAATCTGCGTTCATGAGCGGATTGTGCGCTGGCGCGCGCGCGAACACACTCTCTTTAAACCTACTGTTTACTAACAGTACATGTATTGTATGTACAAATACTATTGTTTGACCTTAAAACCTCACATTAACCTTAACATAATTAACGACCTTCAATGGTAATAAAAACACTTTGACTAAATGATATGTGGTTCATTTTTTTCTAATTTTTACGGAAATAATCTGTAATTATTACATGACATTTTATGTCAAATTACACATTACTCTGTAAAAATACAGAAAATTTCCTTTTAAAAAACAGAAAATGTATGTAATATCAAAATACAAACAATTATCTGTAAATTTAATGGTGGAAATTTATTAAATGGTGGTATTTCACCGTATAATGGAAAAAGGGTAAAATACTGTAAAAAAATACAGAAATTTACATGTAAAATTACGTTTATTTTTAACAGTGTGGGCATTTCCAAACAATTTGAAGTTTATCCACAAGTGGATGACAATTAAACCAGACACCTCTCCTTCCAGGAGTGGACATCCCAGAAAATTCACCCCAAGCTCAGAGAAATGGCAGACAACCCAAGAACTACACCTCAGACTCTACAGGCCTCAGTTAACATGTTAAATGATAAAGTTCATGACAATACCATTAGAAAAATATGGGACAAAAAATGGCATGTTTGGAAGGCTTGGCAGAAGAAAGCATCTTCTATATATATATATATATATATATATATAAACAACAAAAAAAAAAACAATGCAGGACAGTTTAGGTCTGCAAAGTTACATCTGAACAAAAGCACAAGTCTTCTACAATAATGTCCTTTGAACAGACGAGACCACAGTGGAGATGTTTGGCCATAATGCACAGCGCCAAGTTTGGTGAAAACCTAAAGAGCATATCAGCACAAACACCTCATGCCAAAAGACAAGCATGCTGGAGGAGGGCTGATCATTTTGGGCTTGTTTTGTAGCCACAGGACCTGGGCACCTCACAGTCATTGAGTTGGCCATGAACTCCTCTGTATATCAAAGTATTCTACAGTCAAATGCGAAGGCATTTGTCCGACATCTAATGTTGGGCCAAAATTGGGTCTTGCAACAGGACAATGATCCCAAGCCCACCAGCAAATCTACAACAGAATGGCTGAAAAGAAAAGAATCAAGGTGCAATAGTCCAGTCCAAGCCCAGAGCTCATCCTGACTCAAATGCTGTGGTGAGAGCTGTGCATAAGCAAATTCCCCCAAACCTCAATAAACTGGAACAACGTTGAAAAGAAGAGTGGTCCAAATTCCTCCAGAACGATGTGAGAGACTGATAAAGTCATATAGAAAATGAATGCTTCAAGTTAGTGCTGCTACAGGCAATTGACTCATAGGGTGCCCTAACTTTGTCACACATGGCCTTTCCCTCTTGGCTGTATTTTTCTTAAATAAATAATGACACAGTGTGATATGTCATGTGATGATATTTATCAGAGGATTTATTTTCCAAATTTTAAGACCTGCCAAGGACCAGATAATTTTTTATTATGTCCTGATACAGAAAACCATGAAATTCAATAGGGTGTCCGAACTTTTTCACATGACTGTATATATATATATATATATATATATATATATATTAGGGGTGGAACGATACGCGTATTCGTATTGAACCGTTCGGTACGAGGCTTTCGGTTCGGTACGCATTACGAACCGAACGATTCAGAAAAATACTTTTATATTTGAAAAAAATAAAAGAGAATAAAGTGTGTAATATAGCCGCTTTTCCACTATCGTGCCGAACGGTTCTTATAACGGTCAGGTATGGTTCCAGTTGTGTTTCCACCTGAGCCTGGTACGGCACGGCACGATTACAAACTGTTCTCGGCCCGGAATTCTCGGCACGGATAGACAACCGTGCCAAACCGTGCTGATAGAATGTGTGTGCTAAGCGAAAGCACGCTGTATGATCAAACAGCCAAGTAAACAGCTGTTACGCTGCGTTCATAGCTCATGCATTAATACTGTCAATAAATGTGTTAGTTTTCAGAAAGGTTTTACCTTCTGTGTCTGTCTCCGTTGGCATGCATATCCCCTCAGCATTTGTTGGTAACGTTATACCTGTCGTCGCCTTCTGTTTATTTTATTTTTTGCGTTGTTTATAGTTGTGTCCTTTTTTCTGTTATTTAACGAAGTCCCAAAAACAGAAATATCTGATCATATCTCGGTTTATATTACAATTGCGTTAACAAGGCAACGACTAAGGCATTTGTATTTATATTCCAAAGAGTTCCGTTATCGGCACCACAGTGGAAAATGAAACTGTATCCGTGCTGACTGGCCCGGATCGGCACAGAACGGAACAGTTAAGCGAAGAGAACGGTTCGGCCCGATAGTGGAAAAGCGGCTAATAATTCTTGCTTTGTACAGAAAAATGTCCCAGGTTACGTATGTAACCATGGTTCCCCGAGGGAACGAGACGCTGCGTCCGTAAACGCTAGGGGAACGCCTTTGGAGGAACCACGCTCTGAATGAATGTGTAATCTAACCAATGAGAAAGCGGGACGTCACAGGCGGGTGACGTCATCGACCAGGAAGCATAAAAGCACGTGCGAAGCCGGCCGGCGTCAGCTTCGGAGAATGAAGCGAGCGCTCGGCAGGGATGCCAGAAGGATGGACCGAGACGCAGCGTCTCGTTCCCTCGGGGAACCATGGTTACATACGTAGGTCCGAAAACTCATAAGAAGTAGAAATGGCATCTACGATCCATCTACTGATAGTTTGCTTGGTAGCAGGACGCCCCTTCTTAGGGGGGCCATAGCAGACGAACAGTTGTTCTGATTTATGCCACAGGGCAGCTCTGTGGACATAGGCATCCAGGGCACGTACTGG
Organism: Labeo rohita; assembly: GCF_022985175.1. Taxonomy (NCBI): domain Eukaryota; kingdom Metazoa; phylum Chordata; class Actinopteri; order Cypriniformes; family Cyprinidae; genus Labeo; species Labeo rohita. Next base: position 19,683 of record NW_026127355.1, on the reverse strand, counting down.
GCAGATACAATTTTGCTTCTGTTGGTCGGGCTCCCGGAAGGGAGGAGGACAGAAAGCCTGGAGCACGACCGGCTGAGGTGTGTTGGTGGGGACCTTAGGAACGTACCCCGGTCTGGGGTACAGAAATGCTTTGGTCATACCAGGAGCAAACTCTAAATGAGAAGGGGCCACCGAAAGGGCCTGCAGGTCCCCTACCCGCTTGAGGGAAGTAAGAGCTAGCAACAAAGCTGTCTTAATAGTGAGAAGGCGATCAGGTATCTCTTCTATAGGCACGAATGGAGGCCTACAGAGAGCCTCAAGCACCACAGCCAGATCCCATGTAGGGATATGTGGTCGTGTCGGAGGCCTCAGCCTCAGTGCACCGCGGAGGAAATGTGTAACCAGGGGGTTCCTACCCACTGACATGCCACCAAGAGGGGCGTGGTAGGCCGAAATTGCCGCCACGTAGACCTTCAGGGTGGAGTGGGCTAACCCTGTGGAGAAACGGGCCTGCAGGAACTCCAGTACTGTACCAACTGGGCAGTTAGCTGGGTCTTGCTGGCGTTCTCCACACCATGCAGTGAAAAGCTTCCACTTCAGGGCGTACAGTTTCCTCGTCGAGGGAGCTCTGGATTGGAGGATGGTCTCAACAACCTCGGTTGAGAGACCGGAAGCTATGAGTTGTGCCCCCTCAGAGGCCACACCCACAGCTTCCACAGCTCCGGGCGGGGGTGCAAGATGGTACCCCCCCCTTGTGAGAGGAGATTCCTCCTGACGGGAATCTCCCATGGAGAGCCGTCGAGGAGAGATATCAGGTCCGAGAACCATACTCGGCCCGGCCAGTGCGGGGCTACTAACAGTAGACTGACTCCGTCCCGGCGCACTCTCTCCAGAACTCCTGGGAGCAGAGCAATCGGGGGAAAGGCGTACAGACGTAGCCTCGGCCACGTCTGTACCATAGCATCCAGTCCCAGAGGAGCTGGATGAACTAGAGAGAACCAGAGGGGGCATTGAGCATTCTCCCTCGTGGCGAAGAGATCTACTTGGGCTGAACCAAAGATTCTCCATATCTGCTTCACCACCTCGGGGTGAAGCATCCATTCCCCGGGCCTCGGCCCCTGCCTCGACAGGATGTCTGCTCCCACATTTAGATGCCCAGGAATGTGAACTGCTCGAAGTGAGAGGAGTTTGTCCTGGGTCCACACAAGGATCTGGTGCACCAGCTTGTATAAGGGGCGCGAACGCAGACCTCCCTGGTGGTTGATGTAGTAGACCACCGCTGTGCTGTCGGTGCGGACCAGCACATGGCGATCTCTGAGGTCTGGGAGAAAGTACTTCAGCACTAGAAATACGGCCAGCATCTCGAGGCAACTGATGTGCCAACTGAGATGACGACCCGTCCACAGACCTTGGGCGGGGCGGCCACTCATGACCGCCCCCCCCATCCAGTGAGGGATGCATCCGTCGCTAGCGTGACGCGGCGGCAAGGAGCTCCCAATACCGGGCCCTGATTTAGGAACCACGGCTTCCTCCACATATCTAAGGCATGTAGCCCTCTGCGCGTGACCTTGATCATACGGAGCAGGTTTCTCCTCGGGGAGAACCCCTTGGATTTGAGCCACCACTGTAGGGATCTCATGTACAGCAGGCCAAAAGGTTGGACGCAGCTGCCATTAGACCCAGCAGTTGTTGAAACTGCTTGACCGTGAGTGACCGGCCCTCCTTGACTCTCTAGACTGCGGCGAGGATCGACTCGATCCGAGCAGGAGACAAACATGCCTGCATCGTGGTCGAATCCCACACCGGGCCCAGATAAGTGGTCCTCTGTGATGGAGAAAGCACACTTTTCTTGGCGTTTAGTCTTAACCCCAACGTTTTCATGTGCGCGAGAACGACATCTCGATGTCGAGCCGCTAAGTTCTCGGACGCTGCTAGGATCAGCCAGTCGTCGATATAGTTTAGTATGCGAATGCCCTGAAGTCGAAGAGGGACCAGGGCAGCATCTACGCATTTCGTAAATGTGCGGGGTGAGAGTGCTAAGCCAAAGGGAAGAACCCGATACTGGTAAGCTTCGCCCCTGAAAGCGAACCTCAGGAACTTCCTGTGTTGAGGAAGGATGGAAACATGAAAGTACGCGTCTTTCAAATCTATCGTCACAAACCAGTTCTCGGACCTGATTTGTGACACTACTTGCTTGACTGTAAGCATCTTGAGTTTCAGTTTCATAACTGATCGATTGAGGCGGCGGAGATCTATGATGGGCCGCAGCCCTCCATCCTTCTTTGGAACAATGAAGTACCGACTGTAGAACCCGGACTCCCTTGCGTGAGGAGGGACCACCTCAATGGCCTCCTTCCTCAGAAGGGTCTCTACTTCCTGCTCCATGACCAGAGCCTGCTCGGGGCCCACAGAGTGGGAAAAACCCCGTCGAATGGCGGCGGCGGGGCGCCGAACTGAATAGCATAACCTTTTTCTACAGTGCGCAGGACCCATGCAGACACATTTGGCAGTAGCTTCCACGCTGCTAAATAGTCTACTAAGGGAACCAGCCGCTCGAGGCTGGCCTCTGGAATTGACTGAACTACTAGCTCGGAGACCTGTAACGGCAGACCGGCAGGAGACTGCCGAGCTAACGGTTCTAGAGACCCCCGAGGGGGTGACGAGCACCCCGGTTCCGCTACGATCCCGGGCGGAGAAATCCGGGGTAAATGCTCGTCGGAGGCCGTTGTGTCCTGTAACATTGGCAGGGACAGCAAACTGACCTCCCGAGGGCACCAAGGAGAAACGGACACCGTGTAATGCGGTGTGGCTCGCTCTTCCCCGGTAGGGGCTGCCCTCGGCGGTCCTGGTCTGGCGTCAGGACCACTCTGGGACGTGGGGCCTCCAAGACTGAAGCATGACCCGCAGGTCGGGCCTCGCCTTGGAGGACCCCAACTTAGAGTGCCGCGGGTCTCGGTCCCTGAACGGGGGAGCGCGAGTCGCGACACTCAGCTTTTTTTTTTTAATATTACTCGGTTGCGGCTGCTCACGCCCAGCAGCCGCAGAGGTAGAGAACGGCGAGGCATTTTAGAAACGAGCGATCTAGTATGCAGTCCGCTCATATTTTTTCTTTTTTATTATTTATTTTTTTTATTTATTTATTGCCTCTTTTTAGAGAAAAATAGCCGCAGCAGCGCGAGCTCTCACTCAGATGGGGAAGAACCGCAGCGCGGGCTTAGAGCACAGAGAGAGAGAGCGCTAGATCAAAGGAGAAAGGCAGAGATAGGGCGGACGTCCGTCTCTAACTGTTCACAGATCTATGCTGCAATCCCCACGGCTGCAGTTGCCGCAATGCCTCGGCAAAAGCGGGATACGAGCCGCGGGGAAGTTCACGAGGACTCCCTCCTCGAAGAGAGCCCTCCGGGGACAAAACGTGCGCAGCGAGAAAGCAACCAGTCAGCCCCCTCGGGAGTTAACAGCGCCCGCCTCGCCGCGAGCTCTCATTCAAAGGGGAAGAACCGCAGCGCGGGCTTCCCGCCCAGAGAGAGAGCGATTGCACTGACAACAGACAGCTGGACGTCTTTCTATTAGTTTATAACTACTACAATATTACATTTTTTTTTTTTTTTTTTTTTATCAGGAGCTTTTTGGTTTTGGTTATAAAGGAAGTTTTGTTTTATATGCTGCTAAAAAGAAACCCCAGAAGATGGGTGAAGAGTAGCTCCATCTTTGTTTAAAGTAAAAGAAAAAAAAAACAAGATCATACTTTTTTGATGTTTTAATAAATAAAAAAGTGAAAAAAAAAAAAAAAAAAAAATCAAATAAATTATCTGGCATTTTTTTTTTTTTTTTTATTATTTTTGCTGTATCGAAAACATACCGAACCGTGACACCACTGTGTCGTATCGAACCGAACCGTGATTTTTGTGATATCTCACTGTATATTGTTAGTTTTGAAATATGATTAAAGTAACTTTTGAAAATGCTTTATATTCACAGGTGAAATGAATCAATCAGACAAGCTGGCGCTGTAAGTATTTCTTGTTCAAAGCTTTGACTTTGATCTTTATTAACTTTATAATCAACAGATTACCATCAATAATACATTTACCAGATTTAATTTGAATAGAGACAAATAGCACGTGTCTCACCAGTAAAGAACGTTTGTGCAGTGTAAGAAATGACTTATATTCCAGTCAACGAGATTTGTTAGTGAAGAAAAACTGGAGCCTCTAACAGCTCATGAATTAACTCATGTTATCAAAAAGGCCCTTATAAATGTAAAGATTCAGCTTGGTGTTGCTGTTAGTTTGCTATTGCAAAAGTACAACATGAAAATTAGAAACTGCATAACAGTCAATAGAATATGTGTACTTAGGCTGGTAAAATCATAAAACAGATACCCAGTGCTGTCTCCTTCTAAAAGAAGTTTTGATGTTTCAGGAAAGTGGAAGCTCTTTATGATGAACTTCAGCAAAGCATTGAGAAACTGAACTCCGAATTTGAAATAAAATATTCAACTCTCATCAGTAAAACAAAGGAACTGAATGACATCACTGATGAACTTGAATCCATGCACAAAGCAACTGGAGGAATAACGGGTGCAACATGTAACATCACTAACATGATCAAGCAAACAAACATGCGTGAGACTATTGAAATGATCATCAGTGATTTCCAGAAAACAATCAACCCACTGATTGAGGATCTGAATACAATTTCTAACACAGCAGAAAAGCTTCAGCAGGCAGAGCAGACATATTCTGTTCAAAATAAGGTGACAATGACAAGTGTGAGATCCGTGAAAACCATTTTGAGCATTACAAAAAACTTTTAACTGTACTTCGAACTGCTAAAATTGGAAAAACAGCTGCAAAAGCTGCCAAAACTCTCCATATGGTTGGAAGATTATCTGGCACAATCTCAGCTCTATTTCTTATTCTTGATGCCTACAGTATTTACTGTGATTCAAAAGAGCTTTCTGAAATGAAAGAGAGAGAGAAGCGGAAAAAATCAAATCAGAAACTCTGAAATTTATCCATCAGATGAGAGAAACAGCTGCTCAATTTCAGAAAACTCTGGATGAAATTAAAAGTGCCAGAGACCATATTAACAGAGCTTTACAAATCAGTTAAATTTGGCTTAGAAATGCTTGAACTGCCCTGTATATGACCATCATCTGGTATTATTATCAATAATTCAGTCAAAACAGATCACTCTGTAAAAATGAAATCTGTAAAAATTAGTGCATGCAGTGATGTATGAAATCACAAAGAGTGTGTGCAGTGTTTTCAAGCAGTGTGTCCCAAATTCTAGAAGTTAACATGCTTACATGTTCTTTTTTTTTCATTCTGGCTATCACAGTGTAAAGACACATCAACTAGGTTAGGATCAATCAAAACAATGATTATGCTTTTCAAGCTGATGTAATGACAAGAGCAAAATATCTAATACAAAATTAAGCATGTCTGCACTCTACATAAATTAAAAAGTACAACTACAATTCCAGAAAAGTTGGGACATTTTGAAAAATGCAATAAAATCAAGAATCTGTGGTTTGTTAACTGTCTTTAACCTTCATTTAACTAACAAAATTAAAAGATTACCAAGGTTTTCACTGACCAACTTAAATCTATTTTGTAAATATAAACAATTTTTAATGTTGATGGCTACAACACACTCAACAAAAGTTGGGACAGAGGCATAATATATGTGAAAAGATGAACTGTTCAAGTTAAACTGTTTTGAAATAGTCCACAATGGTAGAAGGTCAGAATATCATGAGCATCCTGCCTTTGTCAGCAAAGCTGGATTTGGCTCACCACTTTGCCAAATTTCATGAGAGAAGTGTCAGACAAATCAAAAATCACATTTCTCAAAGCAAAATTGTAAATAATTCACACCAACTACCGTACATAATATTGTGAAAAGATTCAGGGAATCCAGAGAAATCTCAGCACGTGTAGGGCAAGGCAGGATCCAGCTGAATGTGCGTACCCTCAGTTGGCATTGCATAAAAAAAACGGTCATGCTGCTGTGTGAAACATAGCCACATAGGCTCAGAAGTACTTCAAAAAAACCACAGCCACTAGTCTGCCGCTGCATCGGTAAATATGCAGCACTGCAGGAGGAAAGCACAGAGCATCATAGAAATAGACACCACCCAACCTATGCTCTGTTGAAGTGGGTGGACACAGGCCACAACTTAAGACACCGCAGGCCTGTGAGCATCAGCATTCCCAAGGCTCATCTGTATAACAACTTTTTTTTCTATGCTTTCAGTACCACTTATTCTCTTCCTTATGGAAAAATAATAATAATAATAATAATAATAATAATAATAATAATAATAATGACAAATGTCTATGAAACAAAAAAGCATGTTGAATTGCACTAACTGAAAAAAATAATGCATTGAATTAACAGTGCTTGAATTTTAATGCCTTGAATTTTCAGGGCTTGCATTTTTAGGTTCTGAAATTTATTTATTTATTTATTTTTTTTTTTTTTAAGCTGTGAATATTTCAACTTAAAATATTTCTCACACATTTTCATAACTAAAAAATCAAAAATTCATACTTACCTTCCAGAATTCACTTCCCAAATATTCAATCTGTTTAAAAATACAATGTATAATATCCGAAAAGCCAAATTTTGATCCATTTTATTTCACTTTACAAATTTGCTTCCACAAATTCAGTGGTTCAAATTCAGCTGAAAATTTGGCATGTTACATCCAGGAGCTGCAGGAATAGCAGTAGAGCACCGATCTTCAGCTGCTGTCAGTCACTCACCAACATGTGGCACAAGTGGCTGTTGATGAAGCCAAGCGACCAGTAGTAGCACAAGTCATTTATTCACAAAAACTGATTTGCAGAAACGGAGCAAGCATTAAGTAGAAGTTATGATCAGTGGTGTAGTGGTGTACACAGGTATACGATCAGGGCCAGATTAACACTTTGTTGTACCCTGGGCAACAATATTCAAGGGCCCCATCATCACGACCCCAGGATCACCATAATATGGTCATATATAGAATATATTATTGTAATATACAGTAAATATACTCAATACTTCAAATCCTAACTGTCATCATATTTTGATTTACAAATATTTAAATGCTCATAGAACTACAAATGCACTACTATGTCCCCTATCAAAGACATTCACTCACATATGATGCTATGAAAACAAAACACATCAGCATCTGTGTATAATCTGGTAAAATTGACCCACTACATTGAGAGGGAGGAAAGTATCCTCCATTTTCACAAAAAATGAATAGATAAGCAACCACTTTCAAACCATCGTTTATTTAACAACACTTATTCCCAATAGAAATGTATGGAATTGATAGAGCTATCACAGAAGACAAGGCAATCAAGTTATTAGTCCAACACAAACAATTTGAAATCTGCCAGTTATCCCTCCACAACAATTTACAGCATTTTCATAAAGCTGGCACCTCAAGGAAAAAATAAAAAAATAAAATGCAGTATCACTATTTGATCATAAACATTTTGATCCTAAGCTCATTTAACTTGTTTTAAAATAGAACAACAACATGTTATAGCACAATTAACCAGTTAAACATTTTAGTGCTACATAAATACACTATACAATACTAAATACACAAAACAATTTCTCTGAAGAAGACAAGATAAAATAAATGCTATATAATCTGGCAAAACACACAACTTTAGTCCTAAATAATGAGGAAGTGCATGTTTGAATTTGAGTATATAGGTATATACTTTAAATTTTCAGCGTTTCTGATGTCCTTTTCCTTTTTTAATTTTCGCGCTCCCACTTAGCTTCTCCATTTTTTTCTGTTGTAGCAACGCCTGACGTCACGTAACGTGCTCGGGCTCGGCGTAAGCTTTGACCCACCTCATGCGGATTGACCAATGAGGAGAGGGTCTTAACTTGAGGCCCTCTCTTCATTGGTCAGTCCACATGAGACTGACTCTCAACCGCTCTCAACTCACGTTCAAAGTCATAGGCAGCGCAGCATATCTCTGTGCAGCGCAAAAGCCCGGGTGGACAGTTTGTTAAATATAAAGCGGGAGATTACAGATACAGTATTTTGCTCGTGCCCTTGCTGTCCTGGGCCCTTTAGATGTCGTGGGCCCCTGGGCAATTGCCCAGTTGCCCGTATGGTTAATCCGGGCTTGTATACGATGTATACACACTTCTTTATCAGTCGGCTTTGCACATAACCACTTCTAAATCCCCTATGATGCGCATCATTCAGTGGTCTCCTGCATTAGCCAAAATCATGACAGTCCACCACATCCAGTCATATGTGAATAAATGCAAATATGCGCTAGAACACCCAGTAAAGACAGTGATGATGCAATCAGGACCGTGGTGCTGGCTTCCATTGAGATATGTTTGATGATTGCGCCTGATGCGCCCGCGCCCGCGCACGCACGCCAGTCAGAGAGGACGCCGACAGTGACAGAGATGCTGCCTGGTCATTCGCAAAAGCATGTCAGGTGAGGCGCGCAGAGTGGTAAAATAATAATTATTATTGATTACTGATTTGAATCATTAAGTAATAACGGAAACTGTAAACTTTACAGTCCAAGGATCCAGTAAACGAATGCGTTCAAATAGCAAGTTATCAGTTCAATTTTGTCTTTGTTTGGAAAACACACTCACCCTCACCCCCCTCTGAAACCTTATCCACAATGTAAACTGTTGAAAAACTCAAAACACGGTGCAATTCTGAGTGTGCTACATACAGGTGAGTAGGCTAGACAAACCACCTGTAGAAACACTCTTTTCTCTCTATATGCATCAGACACTTTCTTATTAACACTCCATGTTACAAGGACCTAATAAGGACTTAACAAATGTTTACATGTCAGTGCACCACAAATCATATTGCACTATTTGCTTAACCTTTACATACTTCTTCTGCACATTATCATGTAAAGTACTTGTACAGTCTGTCTTAGGTTATGTGTATGTATAGTTAATTATTTATAGTATATATATAGTTACATGTATAGATTTAAAAAAAATTGTTTCTACGTCTAGTGTATGTATGTTCATATTTATGTTTATTTAAAACCTTGCATAAAAGTGTCCCAAAACAAAACAATACCCATTCTTGTCTTAGGACAAGTTTGATGAACTTTTTTGATCCACTTCAAATGTTGACTACTGTATTTATGTAGCATCGTGGTCCTGCGAGACACGACATTTCGTTCCACTGTATGTCCACACATGTAGCGGAATGACAATAAAGCTCGACTTGACTTGGCTTGACTTAATGGTTTGCCACCCAAAAATGTCATCAGCGCCATAAATAAAGTTAAATCCCCTGTAGACGAGACAAAGGTGGCCAACCTGTATATTTCTTATTCAACAATCGGCAAGTTGAAGCCCGTCAGACTGAGAGACACGTTACATTTTCACTAAAAAATTAATGCATGGGAAGAAAGCATGGATGGCATAAAGCATTTCCTTCAGTCTCTGAATGCAATGAACAAAAGGAATTTAGAGTTGACTTCAAGTGTCCTGATTTTGCGCATTCAATTTGAATCGTAAATCTGCAACTTAGAGCTGCGAATTCAAGAGAAAGAGCTAAAAAAAGCTGAAAAGCTTCAGATTCAAGAGGTATTAAGAAAAACAAGGAAAGGACTGAGAAGTGTAAAAACTTTACCATTACGGTAAAAAAGATAGTCAAAAGGTCTCAGTCTGTGATGAAAACTGACATGAGTTTGACTGCTGGTGGGTTTCTGCTCATTTTCTGCTCACTGCTCCGTGTGCACAAAGAAGTGTCATCACAGCAAATGTCAAAGAAAACAAGAAATACGCCATCAGCACCTCAAGCATGACTATGGAGTTTGAAGATTTTAGAAAGAAATATGAAAAAGCCCAAGAACAAGCCCAGAGGTTTGTGGTTTTAATGGATCATCTTGACCAAGATCTGAATGAGATTGAGAACCAAAAGACAATTCTTCTGTTCAATGCTTACATGACCATCAAGCATCTGTTTCAGATCGCATTAAAACCAGACTCACTCTTCAGCATCTCGATGATTTCTTTATCCCCAGAGTAAGGGAGGTTGGGAAAGCAAGCTGGGTGCGAGAGCTGGAGAAAATGAGGAAAAAAGCTGAAGATGAGGAAGCCAATAAAGATGCTCTGAGTTATCTTAAAGCTGGTCTGGCGAAACTTGATCATTTCTTTAGTGGGCAATGAACAAATACAGACAGGATAACAGATGAATCAATGAAAGTGAAGAACGCTTAGCATGAGAAATCAATGTAGGTGACTTTCTGTAGATATCAAAACTTAATCATAAGTAAATTCTTATGATTAAAAAATCTTATGAAGAAAATAAACTTTCTTCTCTCTCTCATATTGAGAGTGAGGGTTGTGCGCGAAAGGCTTGTGTGGGAGCTTGAAGTTCTAAAACTCTGCGCTTTTTTATTTTTTTAGGTTGCTTGTTTGTTGTTCTTTTTTACAGGACTTTTTCATTTTTTTCCTTTTTTTTTTTTTCTTCTTCCATGGATCACCAAGTTTAAGCATATGCAGCATTTAATTGAGGCAGGATGGCGGCAGCAGTGCTGGCTTTATATGCTGGCTTTCTCCTGGGTGCAGCCAATCAGTGGAGCTGAGGTAAACGGGCCGCAGATCAGTAACAGGTGAACCCAGTTACCTCCATGACAGCAATAGACATGCACAGTCATGAGCACGGGTTTGTGAATGCTGCCTGTGTTTATGGGCTTGTTAAGTGATGACTTAATGCGTCCAATGAACGCATCAACGAACACTGTTTCCGGGAAAATTTGAACTATCATTTAGTTGTTTTTATGTTCTTTATTTTATTTTATGTTTGTTTTTTTTTTTTGTTTGTTTGTTTTTTTTGTTTGTTCTGTGGTTATTTGTTTATTTTATCTAGTTGTTTCTCTCCTTTTCTTTGAATAAATTAAAAAAAAAAAAAAAAAAAAAAAAAAACGCTGTTTCTGGGTCCAAACCCCAACTCATTTCACTTGAGAATACTATCTCATCAGCTGTTTATGAGCACTGTTTATTCATGTTAAACATTTAAGCTAAACGTTTTCAAATTTACAGTGTAGACTACAGTCTCCTTGCTCACAGCGTCCCAAACACAAATATTATATATTTATCTATTTATTTATTTATTTATTTATTTTCATTGTATGGCTATCTGTGATTTCGGTATGGAGTGAAAGGGTAGAATTATAATATTTTTGGCAGTATTATATCACAGTGTGAGTGTATAGTTACTACTGTTTTTTTTTTTTTTTTCCCGTGTCATCTGATAGAGCGTTTGGACCTGGAAGTCATGGAAGAGGTGATGCTTGACGTCAGACTTAACAAGTGAATCTATGGCCGCGTTCACACTGTCAGTTTTTGGGATTGACAACTGTATTTACTTACAGGTGTGAGTCTCGAAATGTCCCATTCACACAGCAGCTTACAGTCACTTTTCGAATACCGTCTGTATGAACATGCAACAGGATTCAAGCCCATATTCCTTACAAGTAACCATAGCAGCACAGACCATCAAAGACGGCAACGTTCGTAAAACTGAAAGTATTACTGGTTTCTGACATGACATAAATCCAATCTAGCTGCAAGTTCATCCATCAAATCATCATTAACTGACAGCAGCTTTTACATTTGAGTGGAAAGCAGGGTATTTGAGCCGTGCGAAGAACGCAAAACTGACGGGAGGGAGCGGCCCAGTGGACACTGGATATAAATCTTTCAGATGACACACAGCTCATTTCTCTGTCACTGTAAGTTACAGAAACCACAAATTAAAGCACACAGCACATGGTAGACGCGTGTTTGTGCGGCAGAGAGGCTCTCTTGCACTGTATGACGTGACAGGCAACTAGTTGTCCAGTCCTGTTGCGTTCACACAGCGCATGTGTTCCAAGAATGCGGTTGTGAGTCCTGAAAATTTACAGGTGTGAGTTCAGTTATAGAATACGGTTGTCACACCCATAAATAACCACACTGTGTGTAAACACAACCATATTAAGGACTAAAATACGGTATTGATAACCGCAGTCTGCTGCTGTGTGAACATGGCCTATGATAGGAAACAGGTCCTCTAACGGCAACTGCACCTCTGAAAACTTTGAGAAAAGGCCAGTGAAAGTGGGTGTGCAGATTTTGCATAGCTGGCCATGCCACAGACTTCCAGGTATTAATAGGGCAGCTTGTTCTGTTTTTCGGAGCCGAATGCAGCGTCTCTGTGTGAGAATCGGCATCATTCACCTCTTCGTCATTGGATCTACGGCACGGGCAGCGGTCTCTCCCTTCTCTAACACAGCTAAGTGTTGTCCCCTGGGTGCTTCGATGGCGATCAACAAGAGAAGATTCTTCTCTGAAAGAGCAAATTTTCTCTAAAAGAGCTACACGGTACGTATTGTGTGTTGACATAATGCATTTCCATCTGATGCCTGAAACCTCTTCTGAACTTGCCTCTTTGGTGGGTGAGTTTCAGTCAGTGGCAGATGCTGAAATGGCCGCTGCACTTCAACGGACAGCCAAGGAGATTGGGCTGGAGTGGATTGCCCCGCCACGCTCCCATTTCCCAGGTTGGCCTTTTTGGCGATACCGTGGAAGAATTTGCCCAGCAGTTCTCCACGGTAAAGAAGCAAACGGAGGCCATCAAACACATTCTGCCTCGACGTGCAGCGAGCGCCAGCCCAGCTCCGCTGAGGCAGCAGCCTCCACCTGCTCCACGCTGAGGGAGGCCCCCTGCAAGAGCAGTTCAGGCCCCACAGCAAGCCGGTCCTGTAGCCAGACCCGCCCAGTGGTCTAACTCTCGCAGGAAGGTGGCACCGCCAGCCTGTCCACAGGCCACATGGAACCCTCGTCAGGCTTCTTCTCTGGGCGTTATTCACAGCATTTCTGACCCTCTACGCAATGGCTGGACACCGTTTCCTCCAACCAGAACATGTGCTGGCACACCCCTTGTGTTCCCCCATGTTCTGAAACAGCGAGTTTGTTCAGATGATCTCCCCCACCAGGGAGATCCTCTGATTGGTTTCCTCCAGACGAACTCGCCAGGCAAAACAGCCGGTGGTCCTCAGGGCTTCTTACCTCCAGCCACAGACTGTTCTGCCAGCCACAGTGCCCCCACTCCAGGTATGTCGGGTGTAACTCCTTTGAGACCTCTAGCGGAGATTTTTCTATGAACCTATGAACCTTCTATGATTTTTCTGAACCTCCCCAATCCCTCTCACTGGCTTCTCAGGAGGCTGCCCTTGCCCCCCCTCATTGCACCTACAGGGATGTGGTTCTCAACCACCAGGCTCGTTTGGGACTTCGGCTCAACTGGGAAACGAGCAAACTCTCCCCTGTGTGGTGTACATCAACCACCAGAGCAGTGTATGTTCCTTTCGCATGTCACAACTTGCCTGCCAGACTCAAGTCTCTGCGTGCCACAAGTAGATCTCTTTGCCTTACCAGAATCCACTCACTGCCAGTTTTGGTACGGTCTAAGCGAGGCCCCCCCTCGGTGTAGATGCACTGGCACACAGTTGGCCGAGGGACCTCCGCAAGTATTTCCCCCAGTGAGCCTCATAGCACAGACACTGTGCAAAGTCAGGGAGTACAAGGAACAAGTTCTTCTGGTGGCTCCGTTCTGGCCAAACAGAACTTGGTTCTCGGACCTTGTGCTATCATCGATCCCTCCATGGCACATTCCTCTGAGGAAGGACCTCCTTTCTCAGGGGAGAGGCACAATCTGGCACCTGCGCCCAGATCTCTGGAACCTCCACCCATGGTCCCTGTACGTGACCAGAAGGATTTCAGAGACCTCCCACCTTCAGTGGGGATCACCCTGTTACAGGCTAGAGCCCCCTCTACTAGGCGGCTATATGACCTACAATGGCGCATTTTTGTGAACTGGTGTTCTTCCCAAGGGAAGGACCCATCGAGATGTGGCATCGAATCTGTGCTATCCTTTCTCCAAGGAGGCCTGAATAGGCACCTGTCTGCTTCAACACTCAAAGTCCATCTGTCGGCTATCTCAGCCAATCATGACTTGGTGGAAGGTGGGTCAGCGAGATCGGTGGGGAAGCACAAATTGATTATCAGATTTCTTAGAGGTGCCCGGAGGATGAACCCTCCCAGGCCGAATCTCATTCCCTCTTGGGATTTTGCTGTGGTCCTCCAGGCCTTACAGCAAGATCCCTTTGAGCCTCTCCAGTCAGTCGACATTAATGCCCTCCATATGATATATCTTATATCTATAAGACTGCTCTCCTGACTGCACTCACATCTGTCAAAAGAGTGGGAGATCTTCAAGCCCTCTCCATCAACAGTTCATGCCATTTACTATTTTTAATAATTTTTTAACATTGTGGGGACCGCAGGCCGGTCCCCACAATGTCAAAAATTTCAGGTTTTACTATCCTTGTGGGGACATTTGGTCCCCACAATGTAGCAAAAACAAGTACACACACACATACATATATATATATATATATATATATATATATATATATGCACGGGGATTGTTTAGTGATAAATTGATTTTGCATGTGCCTTTAAATACTAATGATTGTTTAAGTTTGCATCTCAAATCTATTTGTAGTCTACAGTATATCTTTGTTTTGGCATTGTGGGAAAATAATTTGTCTTCAATAAACTTTAATTTGACTGTGACTCATGTCTGTTTCTTGGCCTTAAAACAAACAAACAAACAAAAACACCCAATTTATTTGAACATTCTAATAACATTCTAAATACGATATTCAGAATTCACAACAGAACTATAATATTCAGCAGTATTATGACTCACCAATGTTGCTATTATCAAACTTATTTGTCTCATTTGATCAAACAGGATGCATGTTGTTTCAAGAAATATAGACCAACCAAACAACAGAAAACATAAATGAATTTGTCAAATCTCTTAATAATACTTACTGCTGATGTTTGTGCTGATTCTACACTAAAATGTTAATGTAACTTCCTAGAGAGTGACCTTGTTAAGGACATTTCTTAAGTGGTTATCAAACAGCAGGTAAGTTAACTTGAAGGTTGATGTGTCTTTAGTACATAGTATACATGCATATATATATATATATATATATATATATATATATATTCTGTGTGTGTGTGTGTGTTTGTTTGTTCACTGCTGTGTGTAGAGCACAAATTTGTCATGTCACATCCTTTAACTAGATAAAAAAGTTTGTCAAGACAAACTTTAAGTTGGCTTGAGAAAGCCAGAACAGAAAGTTTTAAAAAGTTTGAAAATATTATAAAGTTTAAAAAGTTTAAGAAGTTTTATAAAGTTTTAAGTTTGATGGTTTTCAGTCTGAAATAGTTTGAATTCTAAAGTAGTTTTAAAAGGTTAACGTTTGGATATTTTGAAGGCAATACAGTCTGTCAGAGATAGATAGATGGATAGAATGTTGTTAGCATGTTATTAACATGATTAATGTGACTAGCATGATATTATAATGATTAGCAAGGTACTAGCATGTTGTTAGCATGGTTATATGATTATTAGCAAGTTACTAGCATTTTACTAGCATGGTGCTAACATAATTAGCAAGTTACTAGCATGTTGTTAGCATGATTAGCAAGTTGCTAGCATGTTTCTAGCATGATTAACAAGCTGATAGCATGTTTCTAGCAAGATTAACAAGTTAGTAGCATGTTGCTAGCATGATTGTAGCATGATTAGGATGATTACCAAGTTACTAGCATGTTACTAGCATGATTAGCAAGTTACTAGCATGTTGGTAGCATGTTTCTAGCATGACTAGCAAGTTACTAGCATGTTGTTAGCATGTTTACTAGCATGACATGGTGCTAACAAGTTACTAGCATGTTGTTAGCATGATTTGCAAGTTACTAGATTAGCAAATTCCTAACATTTTACTAGCATGGTGCTAACATAATTAGCAAGCTACTAGCCTGTTGTTACCATGATTAGCAAGTTACTAGCATGATTAGCAAGTTGCTAGTATGTTTCTAGCATGATTAGCAAATTCCTAACATGTTTGTAGCAAGTTAGTAACATGTTGCTAGCATGATTGTAGTATGATTAGCATGTCATTAGCATGTTATTAGCATGATTAGCAAGTTACTAGCATGTTTCTAGCATGATTAACAAGTTACTAGCATGTTTCTAGCATGATTAGCAAGTTACTAGCATGTTTCTTGCATGACTAACAAGTTACTAGTATGTTACTAGCTAACAAGCTTACCAGTATGTTACTAGCATGATTAGCAAGTTACTAGCATGTTTCTGATTGTAGCATGATTAGCAAGTTACTAGCATGTTACTAGCATGATTTTACTAGCATGTTGTTAGCATGATTTGCAAGTTACTAGCATTTTACTAGCATGACTAATTATCAAGTTACTAGCATGTTGTTAGCATGATTTGCAAGTTACTAGCATGATTAGCATTTTACTAGCATGGTGCTAACATAACATGTTTCTAGCAAGTTACTAGCCTGTTGATTAGCATGATTAGCATGTCGTTAGCATGTTATTAGCATGATTAGCAAGTTGCTAGCATGTTTCTAGCATGATTAACAAGTTACTAGCATGTTTCTAGCATGTTTCTAGCAAGATTATCAAGTTAGTAGCATGTTTCTAGCATGATTAACAAGTTACTAGCATGAATAACATGTGATTAGCAAGTTAGTTTCATGATTAGCAAGTTACTTGTTTCTAGCATGATTAGCAAGTTACTAGCATGTTAGCATGTTGACTAGCAAGTTACTAGATTACTAGCAAGTTACTAGCATTATGATTAGCAAGTTACTAGCATGTTTCTAGCATGATTAGCAAGTTACTAGCATGTTTCTAGCATGACTAGTTACTAAGTTACTAGCATGTTGTTAGCATGATTTTACAAGTTACTAGCATTTTACGTGCATGGTGCTAACATAATTAGCAAGCTACTAGCCTGTTGTTAGCATGATTAGCAAGTTGCTAGCATGATTAGCAAGTTGCTAGCATGATTAGCATGATTAGTTGTTTCTAGCATGTTTCTAGCATGATTAGCAAATTCTAACATGTTTCTGATTAGCAAGATTACTAGCATGTTACTAGCCTGATTAGCAGTTAGCATGTTTCTAGCTGATTAGCATGATTGTAGCATGATTAACATGTTGTTAGCATGATTTGTTACTAGCATTTTACGTGTTATTTGTTAGCATGATTAGCAAGATTAGCAAGTTGCTAGCATGTTTCTACTTAGCATGTTTCTAGCAAGATTAGCAAGTTACTAGCATGTTGCTTGCATGATTGTAGCATGATTAACAAGTTACTAGCATATGTTACTAGCCTGATTCTAGCATGATTAGCAAGTTACTAGCATGTTGCTTGCATGACTAACAAGTTACTAGTATGTTACTAGCCTGATTAGCAAGTTACTAGCATGTTTCTAGCATGATTAGCAAGTTACTAGCATGTTTGTAGCATGACTAGCAAGTTACTAGCATGTTGTTAGCATGATTTGCAAGTTACTAGCATTTTACTAGCATGGTGCTAACATAATTAGCAAGCTACTAGCCTGTTGTTAGCATGGTTAGCAAGTTACTACTGCGAGTAACACATATATGTTGCAGTTTCAAAAGCTATTGCAAACAACACTTGTACCCCACCTCTGATAAAATCAAAATTTCAACATTTGTTAAACCACAAGTGAGCAACCCTGGTCCTACCTCTGATAAGATCAGATTGTGTCTAATTTTTTTAGAGGCTAAAGAGGAAGTTTGAAGTCTCAATGTTTCTAACTCTTCTGCTAAAGAGTTCAATTCAAGATAAAAATAATAATAATAATAAAAAAAACATCATTTCATCATTCTCTTATTTAGATCTTCTTGCTTTCTGATTAATCGAATCATTCCCCTTAACTTAAACAGGATACTCTGATGTTCCGGCTTTTCCATCCGGCTGTCCATCTTCGGCCCCGTCCGGTGTCCGTCTGCGGTGGTCTTTTTTTTTTTTTGGTTTGTTTACTCCAATCCCGCTGTAATCCTTGAAATATTAAATCATCGAAATAAATTTCTAGTTTACCTGATTCAATGTTACTGTTCCCTAGTGAGATTTGCTCAGAAGATTGCATACCTATAGGGTCATCTAACACTACAGATAACAAATGAAACCTTACTGTGAAGAGTTACCAAATATATAAGGCAAAAAATATATCTAGCAATATGTTAATGTTTTGAAATAAAATCATTAAATGGTATCCCTGACAGTGACCATAAACAAGAGAATACCTCATCTAAAAAAATACAAAAAAAACATATGAACTGTTCTCATAGTCATTTATTTCTTAACAACACAATGTTTCATCACATTTGTCTGAATCGTGAGAAAACAGTCTTCATCAAATAATGCACAGTCAACTTAATAATGCACAGTTCACAGAAACTCATAATAAATGGAACAGCTTTTCCAGTATATTAATTGTTTGTGCTCCTAGGGGTGTGCAGAATCCTGCATAACTCATAAATTGCATAATTCTGCGGTCAAATGAGTTACTGTGCACCCTCTTTCCATCCTCTCCCCTCCTTGCTGAGGAAAAAAAAAAGATAAAATCATTGCTTTTGTGTGTAAAGTGAAGGCTGTGAAAATAAAAAGTTTTTGCTGGCACACAGTTGGCCGAGGGACCTCCGCAAGTATTTCCCCAGTGGCAAAGTCAGGAGTACAAGGAACATTCCTCTGAGGAAGGGCACATTCCTCTGAGGAAGGACCTCCTTTCTCAGGGGAGAGGCACAATCTGGCACCTGCGCCCAGATCTCTGGAACCTCCACCCATGGTCCCTGTACGTGACCAGAAGGATTTCAGAGACCTCCCACCTTCAGTGGGGATCACCCTGTTACAGGCTAGAGCCCCCTCTACTAGGCGGCTATATGACCTACAATGGCGCATTTTTGTGAACTGGTGTTCTTCCCAAGGGAAGGACCCATCGAGATGTGGCATCGAATCTGTGCTATCCTTCCTCCAAGGAGGCCTGAATAGGCACCTGTCTGCTTCAACACTCAGTAGCCATCTGTCGGCTATCTCAGCCAATCATGACTTGGTGGAAGGTGGGTCAGCGAGATCGGTGGGGAAGCACAAATTGATTATCAGATTTCTTAGAGGTGCCCGGAGGATGAACCCTCCCAGGCCGAATCTCATTCCCTCTTGGGATTTTGCTGTGGTCCTCCAGGCCTTACAGCAAGATCCCTTTGAGCCTCTCCAGTCAGTCGACATTAATGCCCTCCATATGATATATCTTATATCTATAAGACTGCTCTCCTGACTGCACTCACATCTGTCAAAAGAGTGGGAGATCTTCAAGCCCTCTCCGTCAACAGTTCATGCCATTTACTATTTTTAATAATTTTTTAACATTTTTTAACGGCCTGCGGTCCCCACAATGTCAAAAATGTCAGGTTTTACTATCCTTGTGGGGACATTTGGTCCCCACAATGTAGCAAAAACAAGTACACACACACACATATATATATATATATATATATATACACGGGGATTGTTTAGTGATAAATTGATTTTGCATGTGCCTTTAAATACTAATGATTGTTTAAGTTTGCATCTCAAATCTATTTGTAGTCTACAGTATATCTTTGTTTTGGCATTGTCTTCAATAAACTTTAATTTGACTGTGACTCATGTCTGTTTCTTGGCCTTAAAACAAACAAACAAACAAAAACACCCAATTTATTTGAACATTCTAATAACATT